>NC_047669.1:26069902-26132402 GCF_011762505.2 Arvicanthis niloticus | reverse complement strand
GCTTCATCTGTACTTATTTTTTTGTGCTTGGAAACTTCTGTGAGTTTCCATAATAATCACTGTCATTGCACAAAACAAACAAACGGAAAAAAAAAAAAAAACACAAAATCTCTGATGAGGCCTGAGAGCTACATTTAATATGAATTTAGAGAGCAGTTTAATGCTGTGCCCCTTTAGCATAAAAGTAGAAACTGATTAGTTCCTATGTCTAGTAACCTTGCACACTATGAGTTCCTCACTGGATTTAAAGAACCAGACTTCTTGTGTGGAGGAACACAAAATCCAATTATAAAGCACTTGGTTGCAGACATGCCTGGCATCCACAGCAATCTTCTTGCTTTAGACTCCTTAGTGTCAAGCTTTCATTTGCCATTTGATCACTTGTGCTGTTTGTTTGCTTGCTTGCTTGCTTGCTTGCTTGCTTGCTTAGAATGGGCTGTCACATATTCTGGCTTGCACCATACCAAGTGTTTAGATCAGTTGTGAACTCTGTCATACCTGCTCCAAAGCAGTAGGTTCACATCCATGTATCTCATAAGCTGCTCCGTGGTTGCAATGAACTTTTTAATCTTGGCTAATACTTTTCCTGCTGCTGTGACAAAGTCCTCTGAACAAAACAACCCAAGTAAGAGTTTGTTTTGTCTCACAATTCCACCGTGGTGGGAAGGTCCTGGGAACAGGAGATTGAGGCAACTTCTGACATTCATCCTACTGTTCCCAGTTTTATGTAGCCCAGGACCCAAGCCCAGTGGATATTGCTGCCCTCTCTTAAAGTGAGTCTTCCCACCATACTCAATCTAACCAAGACAGTCCCTCACAGGCATGACCATAGACTAACCTCATATAAATCATCCTTCACGGGTTTGCCTAAGTTACTCTCCTAGGAAAATTTTCTCTAGGAAAATCTAGAGCCTGTCAGACTGACAACACTAATCATCAAACCTTTTAATCAAACAATGAGTATCTGATTTATTCAAGTGTATTATACTACTTATACAACTTGTTTATGTTAAAAAATCCCCTTATGTGGTAAATTATATTAGTTTATTTAACAATACTTAACCTTATATTCCACAATTTATTGACTGTAACTAATAAATTTTTGTTAAGATTATTCTTACTGTGATCATAACTGAAATCATTTAGTGTGTCTTGCTAAAACCAGAGATATATGATGCTTATAATAGTTACCGTTTCAAATAACTGTAGGGTCTGTATTTTTTCACTTTGAATATTTGTATGTCATATTTCATTTCTACTTTTGTCAGCTTACTCTAGCCATGGAGAACAAATAGTTTACACTCAAGTATGACATTGTCATCTATAAATATGTTGGTTTATAGCTACCTTGGAATGTAACATATTGAGCTTATATTAAACACCCCTGGTGATGAAGAAATTATCAACTTAATTGATAACTAATAAAAACTCCCTTTAGGTATTCTAAATTTTATTATTGTGTGACATCTTATTAAATATGCTCTCGTTCAATTGTTCATTCAGTCTTCATGTTCTATTTTGAGTTGAATATATTTTCTTAAGGAGCATATATTCAAGTTCAGATCTATTGACATTAGTGTTTGGAAGAACACTCTTAAGATGTGATTCAACTTCATCTCACAATACTCCTGGGGATGGGCTTTTGTTCTCTGTAGTAAAGTATCCAATCTCTTCTGGGTAATTGAAATGTGCTGATTGGAATGAACACACTGGATTTCTTTGGTAATAATGTTCTGTAATTAAGTCTCACTTTAATTTCATCTTGGCCTGAGAAGATGATTTGTGTCAACTGAAACCTTTCATATGTGTGGGGCTTTTAAGAGACTTTCTCTCTTCCTGATGTTATGTGTGCCCTTAAAAGGAATGCTGTTGGCTGTTTTTGACAGGTCATAAGGAAACATAAATTATATCAACATGCCTAATAGGCAGCTCTTGTGTTTTATAACTTCCATAGGCTCATTTCTGTCTTCATTTCTTCCTTTTTTTTCCATTTTTAATTTGTTCCTTAAAAATTCCCTACATGTATACAATGTATCTTGATCATATCTAATCTCACCCTGCCCATTTAGGTTCCCTAGAGCCCCTCATCATAGTTCAAATTTTCAGACTATATCTATTGACGGATTTACTTATTAAGACTAAGTAGCACCATCTGTATGTGCATGAATGTGACATCCTCCACTGGGGCACAAAGACCTACAAGTGTTTGTGCTCCAGCAGGGAGTGAGCCTCACCTAGAAGCCATGAACTGTTATGAGCACTTCCATTCTCCAGTAATATGAGTGGTGGAAGGATTGCTGAAATTTCAAACTATAATTTTGATTTCATCAGCTAGCTATTAACCTGGTTTTGTTTTGTGTGGCTTAAGTCTCAACAGATAGTAGCACAGAAGTTTCTGGCACCTGTATTCTTCCTGAGTCTATCAGCTATCTTTTTGAAAGGTTCACAGTCTTCATGTGTGGGAATGTGATGTCCTCTGAAGTCAGCTTGTCTTATGTTAATATAAACACTCTAATTTCCATTTGACATAGATGGCATATTACATCTTCAGGCATCTACCTTTAAATAATCATGGTGGCTAGATCTTAATTGTGGTCTGTGGTTAATAGCAAGGAGCCGAGTTTTGCTTTAAACTGTCTGAAGTTCAGACTGGCTTCTTTTTAATATTATTGCTGTGTATTGCTCCATGTCATCCATCTTCCTACTATGTCGTGTGCTCTCTCTTCTCTCCTTGGTTATTAGCCCTCCTTAGACTGTGGTTGATGGTTCAGTTTCCTGATCATCTTGAGCATATGGTATTTATTTTTATTCAGCATTTAATGTTTTTATATGCTAGCTCTTCGGCTTTTGTGTGGTTACATTAGCATTTAATTTATAATAACCTAGTTTCATGTGATCCTTGACTGCTTTATTTGCACTATAATTTTAAAAAATTATTTTACCTTCTGTAGTTTCTATTGCTGATTCTATTTTTATGTGTTGAAAATCATACAGCATATTTTATTTTTTTTTTGTTTCAAAGGTCATTGTAAATGAACGTGTAAGTAAGGAAACCTATTAACATGTTCATTAATTCCAATGATTTCATTCTTTTCTGTTATATATTTGCACCCAGTGTTATTTCTCTTCTCACCAAGTCTTATAGCTATGATGGAAAGAAAAGACAATGCTTGTCCACTCAGCATTGTATTCTTAAAAATGATTTCACCTTGGCCTACTACAGATAATTTTATTGCATAGATAATTCTAGCTTGATAGATTTTCTCTGTATGTTGAAGGTGTTACTCCACTCTTATTCCCATATGATTTTTTCTGAAAAGTTGAGTGTCCTCATTCATTCTGTATTTGATGAGGTTTCTTCCACATCAGTCTGCTTTGATTTTTTTCTCTTTAACACTAGTCTAGCATAACTTGATGTAACTTGGTGTAGAATTTTTCTGATTATAGTTCACTAGGCTTACTGGAATGAGAAATACAAAACTATAAAATTTAGAATGTGTTGGCCTTTATGGTCAAATACGTTTGTGTTGTCTCCTTTGTTATTTCAGAAGCACCAGCTGCATGAGCATTTCACAGCTTAACAATTTCCCAACCCTCTGTCACGTGATTCCTCTGCACCATACTTTCAGACTCACTAATGTTTCCTTCCCTCATGTCTAATCTGCCATAAACCCATTGAGTGTTGTGGGGAGCTGACAGAAGGCAGCTATCATCCTTGCATCCATCTTCAGCCATATACCCTGACAAGAGACTTGTTTACAACAGCCTACAACAACTGAGCACACTCTGATAACATCTTGTTTTAGATACCCAGGATTTTTGCTTGAGTGTGTGAGTCTTAAAGGTGTGATTTAGAGATAAGGCCTAAGGGCATGAGTTAAAGGTGTTACTTAAAGGTGTGGCTTAGAAGTGAGACATAAAAAAAAAGGGAGGCAGACAGAAGAAAGTAGTAGGCACTTGAGACTCGAGACAGGCAACTAGGAATTAGACAATTATTAGACACTTGTACTTGGAAGAGAACTTGGATGAGACTGGAGACTAGAACTTGAAACTGGAAGCTTGGACCTGGAGGCACTAGGGACTAGAAACTCAAGACTTGGGACTTGTACTAGGAAGAGAAACTGAAGAATAAACGGGATTGAATCACACTCTGTCTGGTCTCCATTCTTCGTGTCCTTCCTCACTCTCTCTCTTGCTGAACCCCGACCCGCTATTAACCACAGACCACACTGCCCGCAGCTTGGGGCAGTGCAGGCTCTAACAACTTAGCCCTCAAGGCTTTTAGCAGTGTGGGATCCAATATTGACAGAGCAGTCCAGGACATTTTGGCCCCCAAATGTGGGGCAGTGCAGCTCTCAACAGAGTGCTTTTTGGTTTTTCACTTCATACAGTCCAGCTTTTATCCTCACATTTATTTACTGAGCACTGGTGTTTCTTTATGTAAAATGGATCACATTTACTCTTTAAAATTGTGTTTTTATTGCTTCTTTAAGCATTTCATACAGTATGTTGAGCATATTATTCCCATCTCCCAACTCTTCCTAGACCCCTCTATTTCCTACCCACCCAGTCTTGTGTCCTTTTAAACCAATAAGAACAATTTGTGCTGCCCACATAGTCTTGGCTGTGTGGTCTTCCACTGGAGTTTGAACAACTTACCAGGACCTACACTGCTAGAGAAAACTGGTTCTTTATGTCTCATCAGCTAATGTTTTCCAATAACCCTGCAGCTAGTGTAGGGTGACATGCATGTTTCCCATCTCTGTACTGCGATTTGGTCTAGTTTGGTCTTGTACAAGTCCTATGCATCGTGTTGTAACTGCTATGAGTTTATATGTGCAACTGCTTTGCTCTGTCCTGAAGACACTATTTCCCTGTAGACATCAACTGCTTCTGACTTTTAACCTCTTTCAGTCTTCTCTTCTGCAATGATCCCTGAACCTTGGAAGGAAGGGAAGCAACCTATGTATTCAATTTGTTTTCAATTGGTATTTCTTTTCTTGCATGATAATTCCTCCATGTTTGTCATCTCTAGTTTTATTTCTGTTGATAACTTTTGGTTCTCCTTATGGCTCCTCTTCTTTCGTGTCTGTAAACTTTTTAATTTGAGGCCAGATTTTGAAAATATTTCAATTGAGTACTTTTTATTTCTGTTCTGATCAAAATTATTTTGGTTAATTTAAATGACCTGGAATCAGCTTGTTTCTTTCTAATTTTTTTTCATGGAAACAATACACTTTATATTTTTATATTTCTTTTTTTATTAGATATATTATCTACTTACAACACAGATGTTATTCCCTTTCCCCATTTTCCCTCCCTAGAACCCCCTCCTATCCTATACCCCCTCTTCCTTTATGCTTATGATAACATGCATGTATTAAGGTCAGTTCTAGGTTGAGGAACTAGCAATACATTAGATGCAAACAGTCAAGGAACAAGCAAGACAATAAACACAAATAGTCAAAGAAGAAGCAAAGCAATAAACAAAATTCTGTGAATACTCCCGGGATCACTGTTTCTAAGGGCTTATCAGGATGACCAAAATATCTGAGCCAACTACCCTGCCCTAGCCCGAAGTCCTTTTCATGTCTGAAGCCTACTTTCTTATTCTAGACTAATATTTAGATTCCTGCCTGAGATTACTTCTTTGTTGTAGCCTAAGATTTAGATTCCTACCTGAAATTACTTCTTTGTTCTAGCCTAATGTCAGATTCCTGCCTGAAGCCTACTTCCTTGTCCTTGGCTAATGTTCTATTCCTGCCAAGCAGCCCACTTCCTTGTCCTAGGCCTATGTTAGCTTCTTTCCAAGCAACCCCAAAGGCTCTCCACCTCTCTCCTGTTTTTATTTCATTAACAAGATTGAGCCTGTCTTAGGGCATTCTGACAAGAATGCCTTCCTTACCCATCATGGAATATCTATTAACAAAAGCAATGCACTTCTATCTTAGGTTGGTAAGGCCCTGTGCAGAATTTTACCTGTCCTTGGCTTGCCAGCCTGTTAAATTAATAACTCTCTCTGGGGGTCCATTATCAGTTTCAAGCCATGTACTTTGGCTGCCAGCCAATTGATGTAGTTAGAGACAAGCTTTAACACAATGGGCAGGAATAAAAGTATTCCCAGGACAAGAAGGTCTAGCCTGATCAAACTATATATGCCTTCCTTGCTGCTTGACCAAATGTAAATACTGACCTCAGACCATGGATAATTTTATCCACATTATCTGCAGCATCAAAGTTTAACAGAGCAGCATTCTTTTAATTCATAATCTCACTATGCAAAGTTAACACACCCAGAGAGGTGTTAGGATTATGCCAAATATCCTATGGGTGTCTTTAAACTTTTTTCTAATTATAATGGTAATGATTGTGAATTTCAAAAGTAACACTACTCCAATGATATTTGTCATGACAAATGGGATGACTCCTAACTCTTGAACCCTGAACCTTCTTTAGATAATTTGACTATGTTGTAGAGCATCATCCATTGTTTCTTTCTAGTTCTGAAATGAGGAAGTATTCAGTGAATTCAAACAGCAATTTACTAGGTTCTGTTCTTTTCTTTCCCACTCCCCAGGTCTTTTTTTTTCTCCAGTAATTAATTTTTTTATTCACTTTTACATCCAGATCACAGTCAACTCTCCTCTCCTCCAAGTCTCACCCTTACAAATCCCTTCCCAATTGCTCCCTCCCCTTGAGTACCACTCTACCCTGGGATATCTATTCCCATAAGATCTAGGCACATCCTCTCCAACTGAGGCCCAACCAGGAAGTCCAGGTAGAGGGAAGGAAAACTGAGACAGCCCCACTCCACTTGTTAGGGTTCCCACATGAAGATCAAGCTACACATTTGTTACAGGTATGTGCAGGGCCTTGATCCCACCTCTGCACACTCCCTATTTGGTGGCCTACTCTCTGTGAGCCCCCATCAGCACAGGTTAGATGATGCTGTAGGTATTCTTGTAATGACCTTGACAACTCAGGCTTGCTCAATATTATCCTCTACTCTTCCACAAGACTCCTGAGTTCCACCTGATATCTGGGTGTAGATCTTTAAATCTGCCTCCATCTGCTGCTGGATAGTCTCTCAGGAGACAGCTGTGCTAGGTTCCTGTCTGCAAGCACAGTGAAATATCATTAATAGTATCAGGGGTTGGTTATCTCACATGGGACGGGTCTCAGGTTCAGCCAGTCATTGGCTGGCTCAGTCTCTGCTCCATTTTTATCACTGTGCATTTTGTAGGCAAGACAAATTTTGGGTTTAAGGTTTTGTGGGTGGATTCGTGTGCCCCTTCCTCCTCTGGGAATCCTGCATGGCTACAGCTGTACTAGGTTCTGACAGAAGGAAGTCTTGCTAAACTATTTAGACTTCATCCTTTCTCTTACATCTTTGCCCAGCGACTTTAGTGACCAGGCTCTGCATGAGCAAATTACAGTTGAAAAATCTGGGTGGGGAATCTTTCTCTCTCTCTCTCTCTCTCTCTCTCTCTCTCTCTCTCCCTCCCTCCCTCCCTCCCTCCCTCCCCCTCCCTCCCTCTGTCCCTCTTTCTTCTTCTCTCTCTCTCCCTCTCCACCTTTTTCCTCCTTCCTATTGTTTTCTCATTTGTTACTGACATGTTTTTCTATGATGGAAAATTTGTATTTTATTTATTATTTCAGCTTTATAATTCATAAAACAGGTCAATTCCAGTTTCTATCTTATATCCTAAACTATAAATCTGAAGCTAGGTTATGTTTTTCATAAATATTTTCTAACTTTTGGATGTGAGGCTATGTGAATCCTGTAAACAAAAGCCGCATCTTACAAGCATGTCATTCTCTGGTAAATATTTTGAAATTAATTTCATTAAGATATTTAAAATTTGATTCCTAAATTATTTAAAGCATGCTATTAAATGTTTTCTTACAGCATTTTGTTGACTGAATGCTAGTTCTGATTATAATGCTTGCTTTCCTACCTGGGCATCATTTCTTCATGTACCATTATGTGTAGTACCATGAAGAGAGAATGGAGGTACAGACAGCTATGAGCTGCTGGGAATTGAATCCAGATCCTCTGTAAGAGCACTCTGTAGTTAAGTGCTTTAACTACAAGGCCATCGCTCTAGCCCATGGGATACTTTTACAAAGAAAATTTGTGTATTCTCTATTCATTGTGCTCATTATCATCTTGTATATGATCAATTTTATGTGTTTTAATATAATGCTTTCTCACTATTTACCAAATGCAAGTTTATATAAAATTCAATCACATGAAGCATATTAAGTATTTTTTTTTACCTTTACATGTTGTACCTCTCCATGTCTCTTTCCATGGCTGGTCAATTTCTGAGGAAATAATATTAAATGTTTGTGGCATAATAAGAAATTTCTCAATCTGTAATAAAAACTGCTATTTTTTCCTTTCACAATGTATTTTAGAGCTATGAAATAGTAATTATTATCTACTCTGACAAAGTACTCTGTTTATAATGACTGATCACAATTATTACATACATATATATGACTTCCTGACATTTCTGCATTGGTATATCTCTTCAAGCACAGCATTTATAAATTAGTATTTACACATGAAGAGAAAGCAATCATATTTTATTTTCATTTAGTTTTATTGTGAACATAGGAAAGGAGGGAAGCAAAGACTTGTAAATAAGACTACAGTAAAATAGATATGAGAAGTTAAATGATAAATATTAAGGTGCTTTTATAATGATAAAAATAACATACAGTACTATATATCAACTTACTGAATGTTACAGCCTTCAAAACATAAAACTCACTTCTTACTCATGATTATAAAAATTAGAGCAACTAGGACAATTTTTCTGTTAAAAAATCTTTAAATATAAAATATTCATTTCAAAATATAAAAATGTAATCTAGAACAATAGAGTGAATTTTTAGATTAAGCCATTACAGGATAAATAACTAAAGAAAAGTAGACTAAGTAGACTACTGATTGCCATATTCTTACTGTGAATGTATTTGATATTAAAGGTACCTATTTATGCCTTTTTGCCTTTATTAATGACTAATAATAAATTTTATTATTATAGTATCTTTACACATTGGAATATTTTATCACTATGTTTATGTGGACTGTTCTTAATTATTAGATATTTTTAATAAACCAACATGATTTTTGTTTGGTTTTGTATTAATTTTGTTTTTTAAATTTTTTTCACACAATATATTTTGATTATATACTTTCCTCTCCCCCAATTTTCTCCAAACTTTTCTACCCGCATAATTTCAAGTTCTCTCTCTAAAAAAGACAAGAAAAACAAAATCAAAACAATTAAAATTGATTGAGTATAACAAAATAAATCAAATCAAAATAAAACATTCACACACAGAGAGAGAGACATACATATATACTCTCCACACACATTCCACACATGCACACTCACATGCAGGCAATACATAAAGTCTATTTTGTTCAAACTATTAGACACATTTTTCAACTGAGGTTGCCTCTTCTCAAATGATTTGTGTAAGATTGACAAAACTAACTAGGATAATTTATTATTTTTTTAATATTCAGAAATTTGTCATCATTTTTGAAGATAAATTTTTAGATATATTTTTCAAAGTACTCAAAAACAGTCTTTAATATTTGAACTGGAATGACTAATATTTAAATTCTACTGTATGAAAAAAATATTATTTTGAGTATGAAGTTTTGTATTGCCTCCATAATTTCATTTTGTACTAATTTTTATTAAAGTAAAATTACATCATTTACCTTCTCATCCTTCTTCCCTTCTACCCCTTTCATGAATTCCTCAGCCTCATGTTCTTTTTTATTATTATTACTGTTACATATATGTCTATATCTCTAACAGTATAGATAAAAATTATACTTCATACATATATGAAACATATGTATGATATATATATATATCCTGTTCAGTGTCTTTAGTGATGTATATATACATATATATGTATATATACATATATATGTATATATATATACATATATGTATACATATATATACATATATGTATACATATATACATATGTACATATACATACATACATACATACATACATACATACATATATATATACATATATACATATATATGTATACATATATACATATATATACATATATGTATACATATATACATATATATATGTATATATATATACATCACTAAAGACACTGAACAGGATATATATATATATATACATATATATGTATATATACACATATACATATCGCTATGTATTTACATTCACACACACACACATATATATATATATATATACATATATATATATATGTATATATAATACAATACCCATACTCGTACACTTACATGTACACATATACATATATAGCGCTCATTCCTGGCAAGACTATTTTACTTGGTCTCAGAAGTCCTTGTTTGCAGTAGTTAGTTCTTTGCCTGTGAATGGGGGTCCCATGAAATTGCTTCTTTTTGCAAAAACTATTTTTATATTGATATCATCATTGTTCAGGACCTATTTAGGTAGTCACATTATTGAAAAATCATGAGAATTGCTTTCATGTCATTTCTAGCAGATATAATCTCACTGGCCGGTTTCCAGGTCCTCTGGTTCTTACTATCTTTCCTCGCCTTCTTCCCCAATTTTTACCAAGCTTTATGGAAAGGAGTTATAGTATAGATGGATCCATTGGTTCTGAACATCCCACAATCATTGTTTTTTGACCAGTTGTGGTTTTCTGTAATGGTCTCTGCCCTCCACGAAAAGATGGTTCTTTGGCTTTTTGCTTTGGTTTGATTTGGTTTTTGGTGAGTGGAGCCACATTTACCTTTTAAATTTTCTAAGGAGATCTACTTGTTCTCTTACTTTATGCATGTGTGCTCACACAAACACACAAACAAATACTGTGCTGTATGTTGATATGTTTTCTATAGCATATTTTGTTAGTAAAGAGTTTAATCCCACATAAAGCATAATAACCATGCACTTCTACATGTATGATTCAACAAATGTTAATATCTATTTAGTCAGCACCAGAATACAATGGAGGATATCTATACAAGTATTGTGGTCCCATAAGCTATTATATTCCCATAAATACTAAACAATAAATATGCTAATTTAAAGCAATTTGTTATTTAATATGTTTGAAATAAAAACATGAGTCCACATACAGTTACCTTGTTGTATATATTAATTTTGTTGATTTTATTCTTTATCATGTATGTGAGTTTCATGTTCATATATTTATTATGTTGTAGATTTTATTGATAACTACAATTATTTACTTCATGAATGCACCTGAGTTTAATTGTGCCTCTCCTTTGATGACTGTATTGGCTGTTTTGAGTTTGTAATTGTTGCTGCTATAAATAGCCTTGTATGTCTTTTCATGCCACATAAATTTTTGTTTAGTACATATCGAGAAATTAAACACTAATGCAAATATTGCATGCATGGTCAGTTATACTACATAATGTCAAAACAGTGTGAGATCATTAATGCTCACAGGCAGTTTGCATATACCAAGTATTCAATATTTTTTCTTTACTTGCTTTATTTGATAAATAATGAATATATTAGTCAATAAGTTAGCTATATAAGAGGAAAATTTAGGGATTAAATAACTAAAATCCATTGTTTCCATGCATGAAATTGTCATAATATAAAATACATTAACAAAACACCAATGTAGTTTGGTATTTTTCAATATGTAATTCATTATTCACATATCCTCTTTTTAAAAATACCCATTTTAAATGTTTGGCAAATTTTCAAATGATTTTAAGCATTTTCTTAGTTCATCTGTGTTTTTTTATATTTCTGAATATGAATTATTTATTCTGATATTTGTCATAAATACCTTCTATCTGTGGCTTGTTTAATAATCCCTCAAAAGGTGTCTTCAATGATCTGATAGAGCATATCTTAATATTCATAGTCTTAATTTATTACATTGTTTTATGATTAATGACATATGTCTTCTCCAAAGGCTTAAAGACATCCTCATGTGTTTTATTTTCTGAGAACTTTGTTAATATTTAGTTGCAACATTTTCTTATTCAAGCATCAATTGTATAATCCAATTTTGGACGTCAAAATACATTTTCAAACAGAGTTAATGTGATTGTTACTACAGTGTTTTGTGTGAAATATTGTATTTTAACAAACAATTCTGTTTTGTTTGGTTGATTTCCAAACTTCTCTTTCTTCTTTTTAAAGCAATGTTATTTTATATTATATTTTATTATTAAAGATGGATTTTTTTCTTACATAATATAAACTGATTATGGTTTACTTTCCCTCTACTCCTCCCAGGTCCTTTTCACCGCCCTTTCAATCTGAATTCACTCTCTGTCTGTCATTAGAAAACAAGCAGGCTTCTAAGGAATAATAATATAATATAATAAATATAATAAGACAAAACAAGAACTAACACATTAGAGTTGGACAAGAGAAACAAATAGAAAGAAAAGAGACCCAGAAAATGTACAAGATTTATAAAATTCAGTAATCCCACAAATCACTAAACCAGAAGTCATAATGAACACACAGAGAACCTGCTTCAAACCTGTGCAGACCATGTACATGTTTCCTCAGTCTCTGTGAGTTCACATGGTCTTTGATAATATTCATTTAGAGGGCTTTTTTTCTTGGTATCTTCCATTCTCTCTGGATCTTATACTCTGTCTGCCTCTTCTTAGGGGTTCTCTGATCCCTGAGGGTGTTTGGTAGAGATATCCCATTTAGCTCTGAGTGGCTGAACTCTTTTAATTGCCTATCTCTTTCTATACAAAAACAACATTCATTTAATTGGCATAGCTTTTAAAAAGTCGTTGATATTCTTGCATACATTCTTCACTTCGCTTATTGTATCTCATGGCTGTCTTTAAGCAAGACAGCCCTTTTTTGTCTTTTGTTTGTAGCGAAGCTGTGATATGCTGTTAGATCCCATTTCATCAAAAATCTCTGGGGAAATCTCAGTGTTCTGTCCCTTTTGAGGACTCCCCTGGCTGGAGGCAAACATTCCACCTAGGGCCATGACCCATTACCAAGTGTAGTTCACAAATAATGACTTATCACTATGAAGGTATCCTCCCAGTCTTGGGGATCTCTGTCGGCCAGTTCTATAAAACCTCTTTGTCTAAATGTACATCTAGCCTTTACAGTACTCCCAAATGTCACTCTTCAGAGAACTGTTGCCTGCTGAATGGTGTCTCAGAATGTGCTTTCTAGGACATCATCCTGTGGTAATGGTAACAGAAGTGCCTACTTAAAGGACTCTAGGGTAGACTTATGAAGTGTGCACCTCATTCCATTGCCAATATTGGGCATCTCCAACTGTTGAATTGGATTGCTGAGAGTCCCTCTGCAAGGAAACAGAGCAAGTGTGCAGGTCCTGACCTGAATGGCAGGGATGGCAACTGGAAAAAGTCAATGAAGTGTTGGTTCAGCCATATCTGCATAGAGGAGATATCTGTGAGACTGGCAAGTCTGTGGCTTTGCATATCTGAAGACAATGAAAAACAGACAGTAATTAATCATAGTTAACTATTATGTGAGAATGCAAGTCTTAGATACTTAATAGCACAGGAAAGAGAAAGAATAGGGTAGGTCTTAAACTTGTTATTAAACATAGCAGAGCCCATGAGAATGAATTCTTAGCCTGTGCAGTTTTATTGTGTCAAAATTAGTACTTTGGCTTAATAATATTAGGGCCTTAATAAGTAGGATAGGGACATCTGATTTGTTAGGTATAAAAATATTGCTTGAGATTCCCTTGAACCACATAGATGCTTTTGGGGTTTCACATATAATCATTTGTAAGCTACTCTTTGAAAATGCTGCAGAAGCCTTTCCTCAGAAATTGTGTGTACTGCCCAAGATCACTCTCCTCGGCTCGTTACTGTGGTTAAACTGTATCATTACTTGGATGGAAGGAGCAATCTATCTACCAAACAATCCTCCTCAGAAATTGTCATGTATTGATAAAAGCTGGGGGAGAATTCATGGGAAGATGATATAAAGTTAGGTAATAAACAAGGATGATGATTTTGAGAACACTGAAAGTATGCCCGAGTACAGAGCATACTGGCAAAGATCCCAGAAGATGGGGAACACAGAAAACACGGTGCTAGGACAACTGCTAAAAGCTTGAGGGAAATGACAGCCAACACAAAATGAGGTAGAAATGCAAAACCTGGCAGAGATTAGAAGAAATTAAGGCAAAAAAAGTGAATATACTGCAAGGAAGCTCTTTAGATGTCTGTGTGTTATCCATAAACTTCCCCTTTAAGGAAAGGTACCTCAGCATCATGACTGCACTCAGTATATGGGGTCTCTCTATTAAAACATGACTAATGGTTGAAATTATCATTACAGCCTTCTTATTATAACAAATGGTTTCTAGAGCAAAACCAAGTATAGTAATAAGGAATGAGGCACACTAATGCATTAGGCCCTGAGTCAATCTCAAGCCCAGTCCTTTACCAAAACAAAACAAAACTTAGTGGTGTGATGTCACCTAAATGGTGGTTGTTGATTCTTTATCCAGTTTTAGGTGTTATCCAGTTCTCTGATCAGGAATACAAAGTTTGGGAGAGAAGCCAGATAACATGTGGGTACCATTCCTTCAACACAATATAGGAAACTATTACACGAGTTTTCTCTCATGGAGACTTATACCAACTTTCACAGGTAGGTAATGCCCTAAATTTGGTAGTAAGGGCAATCAACATTTCCATTTATGGTCAGTGTAAGTGATCAGAATATTCCTGTCTGCATTTGTCAATTTTGGCTTTTAAATAAATCCGAACTGTTCACAGAAGATCACAGCGAATTACTATTCATTCAACTAAGTAACTTCATGTGCTGCTACTCTGAACATTATGTTATCATTGCTGTATAGGAATAGCAGTGTTGTAGATGGATGACCCAGCATGTGTATAAAATATGCAGCCATTGATCAAGTATCTCGTATCTATATTTGCAAAGATCTGAAGCAGCTTCAATGTACTTTGAATAGATGATAAAATTAGGCATGCTATATTTTAGTCTAAAGAAATCTGGATTGGCTAGAAAACTTGTAACTTGACACTGGTTCATAAAAATGATGGCATCATCCTAATCAGTGGGAAAACTGAGAAATTTCTAGTGCCTCGGAGGAAGTGATAAAGTCTAAAGTATAAGACTTGATAACATTTCCAAATTCTACAAAGAATCATAAACTTACCAAACCAGTTAAAGTTTTAGACAGTTGTCAGTATAAGACATGCTGAGCCATTCCCTTCAACGTGCTCAACCAATGATTGTACTGTACATTTCTACTGTAAATAAGGGAAAAGAAGCCCTTAGGTCTCTGTATTATGGAGTACCATATTCTAGACTTTGGAAGATTGCCTCAATATATTTTATAGGGTGATATCTAAGGTTGTTAGCTTTAATCTGGTTTATAGCAAAATTATTTTATAGTGATTACAAGAAGTGATATAAGCAAAATGTGATTCTTGGACCATTAGTACCAATAGACTAAAAATAAGGACTTAGTCTCTGATTAACCCAGATCTTAGAACAAGGAACTGATTTCTGGCCTGGAACCCAGTGGATCTGAATAGAAAACCAAGCTCCAGATGAGTCTTAGCCAAAGTCTACAACTTGATTTTTACCTCATGAGACCTAAATTACAAAGCCTAGGAATGATAAATTCAAACTTCTGATCTGTAAAAATTATGGGACAATAAATTTGTGCTGCTTAGCATTTAGCTTCTTAGTTTGGGATAAATTAATTTCTCACATAGTATAGAAAATTAATATAATTATTAGTCAACTTAGGAACCATTTTAGAATACTTAGTCTGAAAAGATACCTCATAGGGATTTTTATGACTTCAATAGGAGGATTATAGTATAGGTGTCCACTGCTCTGTAAGTATTCCATACAATGAAACAGAGAATAGAAACTTTTGGAAAGTTAGATCACCATTTATCACCTAGCTGTGGTTATATTGAACACATAATTTTGTAACAAGAGTTGTGCTTAACATGAAAGAAAACCTGACATATCCCATGAAGTCCTAAGTTTAGTAGGTTCAGAAACAACCCACTCTGAAACATAATGGGAATATCTTTGACTCAGCATAAGTAGGATGGGAAGACTCAAACAAGCTGCACTGGCATATTAATTAGTTCTCCAGGCTATTTCCTGTGCCCTTTTCAGCCTATGTTTATATCTCATTGAATATTTCTTATGACTTGGTTACTGAAGAGGACAATCATTTGCATGTTGGTGTGTGGTAGCCAAAAAAAAAAAAAAAAAAAAAAAAAAAAAAAAAAAAAAAAACCTATCAGAACTGTAGGAAGTATAGACACCTTGCGTGTAGTTGTAAAACAGATGAATAAAAAGAAACCCTAGCAGTAGGCAGAGACTGAAGGAGGGTACCTATTTATCTACTTTGTATGGTAAGAAATGTATATTGATTTGGTATTTGGACATTAAAATGAACCAAACTTATAATGTATGCATATATATGGCTGTATGAGTTACTGAGTATTATCCTAGTTTGCTTCCTGTTCCTGTGATAAACACCACACACAAAAGGAGCATGGTAAAGAAACGCTTTATTTGGCTGTGGATCCCAGTCCATCATGGAAGCCAAGGAATGAGCTCAAGGCAGGAACTTGGAAGCAACTGAAGTAGAAACTAAATCTAGGAGCAACTTACCTGTTGCTCCTAGAGAGCAGAGACCCATTGTCCTAAGACTGATTCTACCATGGTGTGCTATATCTTCATAAATCATTAGGAATCAAGAACATGTCTTTTTGATGTTCTCACAAGCCAATTAGTAACAACTCCTCTACCAAGGTTCCCCCTTCCTGTATGTGTCAAGATCAGCCAGCCATCATGAGCATGTAAACAATCACTAGAACATGTTTTCCACACAAGGAAACCACTAAAACACAGGATAGCAAAATGATTTGGATAAAGAAACCTTAGCTAGTCTTTGCCATAGTTCAAATTTGAAAGTTGGTTAAATTGACACATGGATAGCATAGTCATGTGTATTCCTTGCAGTGTTATAAATGAGGCAGATTAATGGATTCCTGCCAACTCAGAAGAGAGCTAGCTACCACATGGCTCAGTGTTCAGTGACTGGCCTGTGTTGGGTTAGCAATGTGACCTTTTCTCACAGAGAAAACAACCAGATACTCAACAGCAAGCTGCTTCCCAGAGCTTCTTCTTCTTACAAGGTAAAATGTCTTAGAGAACACAACGTTTCTATTAACAAAGTAACTGTTCTGGTACTTAATAAAGAGGCTAATTTGGCTCATGGGTCTAAGGGCTGGAGAAACCAAACACCATGACACCACAATCCTAGCAAGGTTCCCTTGGCTGTGTCACATTATGGAGGACCGATGAAGGAACTTTCAAGTGCAGAAGGTGCCAAGTATGTGAAGAAACTCATTTTATGACAATCTACTCAGCAAGACTTCTATTAATCCCTTGTAATCTCTTCATGGGAATCTATATGCTTTCTGAGTTTCCATTTCTTATACCAATTATTTAAATATTAGTTATAAGCTCAGCTTTGGATCTCTTTCTTGTCTTTACTACCATTACTGTTAAGGTTCTGTAGTAAGTATGTGCAATTTAGAGCACATATTTAGTTTATGCTTATTTTAAAGTAATTGTATCTCACTAGTACTAGTATGTCATGCTTTCATATTAATTTTGTTGTGTTTTATTAAAAAAAGAGAAAGAACCAGGATATGTTTTGATTGAAGTGTAGTATGGTGAGGTAGATGGTGGTGCCTCTGCAGGTCCATGATAAGGCATTCCTTCCCCTTGAGGGATCAGACATCTGATGAATATAGTATGGAATAGAGTTTATTTAGAGCATGGGAAGGGAAGTTGATAAGAGAGTAGAGACAGATAACAGGAGAGAGAGAGAGAGAGAGAGAGAGAGAGAGAGAGAGAGAGAGAGAGAGAGAGAAGAGGCTAGCTAGGAAGACCTGGACCTGGAGAGAGGGGGAGGGGGAGATATGGAGAAGGGGTAGGGAAAGAAAATGCAGAGTAAGAGTGTAAGGGGATAAGAGAGTGAGGAGAGGGCAAACAGCCCATTTTATAGTCAGGTACACCTGGCATTTTCCAGGTAACTGTGTGGTGGAACCCAGCAGGAATGCTAACATTCCTCTATTTTGGTTTAATTAAAAGGAAAAAAACTAGACACAGACAATGGTGAAACAGGAATAGGGTCATCCTGATCCTTAC
Organism: Arvicanthis niloticus; assembly: GCF_011762505.2. Classification (NCBI taxonomy): domain Eukaryota; kingdom Metazoa; phylum Chordata; class Mammalia; order Rodentia; family Muridae; genus Arvicanthis; species Arvicanthis niloticus. The sequence goes on along the minus strand of NC_047669.1, from coordinate 26,114,158 downwards.
CTACTTCCTGATGACTCTGGGGAGACTTGTCTCTGGGAAACCTAAGAAAATGGGTATGGAGATGCTGGTCCAGTCTTGAAGAGGTGGTTCTTTCCTTGCTGTCCAGGGTCTGTGGAACAATCTGTGCATGAGAAGCAGGTCCAGTAGAAACATCTGTCTGTGACAGGAGATTGGAGCATTTGTGGGTTGCTTCTCTGAAGCTGTCTTGGATGTAGATTTTGAGTAAATGCCTGGACTTGACAAGATGCTGAAACACACATACACACACATTCACACACACACACACACACACACACACACACACACTGGAAGTAGAAAATAAAGTTAAGTATGTTTGGGAGAAAAAAAATTTTAGGTGTACATTTGATGGTTGGGGGGAGTCCCAATCCCAGGAACAGGAGAGGAATCCCACCCTCTGGGAAAGATAGCAAGTGCAAACTTAGGCTATTGATTGGCAGGTGTAGTTATCTGGATGGAGTCTATTTGGTCCATAAGAAGTATATCTGAGTGGGTTTCCTGTAGCTTATATGTTTACAAAAGAGATAAATTTGTTAAAGGTATGAGCAGTCTTTAAGATGAGATTAGGGAAGACAAAAACCTTTTGTGAAGCAGAAGAGCAAGAATGGGTTTTTTCTTTGGTCTAGGAGACTGAATATATTATATTTAAAAGAAAATCAAAGGAAATTTGATGACCTTGTGAATATTGTAATTGCTCATATAGTTGAGCACGTGAAGCATTTAAAGACTGTAGTTAAATGACATCCAAAGGAAACTTAAAATTTGTGACTAGGATACCTGACAGGATAGATTTACCATGAGAAACACTTTAAGTCTATAGTTAAAAGACAAAGAAAATTTAACATTTGAACTTGTTATAAAAGTTGTATTGTAGAGGAGAATGTTTTATTATGGTTAGGCTAATTTATAAGAACTCAATTGGTTAATGTAAGGACAGTGGCCTAGAAAGGAGAGGACATATGAAGCATTTAGTCACTGGAAACTGAGTTTAGATAAGGAAGTAACAGAAAGTCACATCTGTGAAAGCTTACATCTGGACTTGTGTACCCTTTGTCATGAAGTCCATGAGCAAAGGAAGCCTGTCTGTTTTTTGTTGTTGTTGTTGTTGTTGTTGTTGTTGTTGTTGTTGTTGTTGTTGTTTTGATAAGAGATCTGGTAGTCTTAACTAGTTAATAAATTGACTAATAAGCTAATATGATGTTGGATTACATTGAGGTAAGGAGCTAGGTCTATTTTTTAGCTGTCAAGATATATTTACATATATGTACTATCAATGTAGTCAAAAAATCTGGAAAGAATAAGTTATAATCTAGCAATAATGTATTAATTAAAATGACAGAGGTTGGTCTATACTTTACTACCTAAACAGTTTCCAGGTCCCTGTGCTTTCCATGGCAACTTGGGCACAGTCAGTTCGACCATCAGGCTCCAAAGATGAGAAGCCTTTTCCTATGGAGTAGGAAGTTCACCTTGTCTCAGGCAATATGAGACATTTAACTCTCTGAGTATCTTGTGTTAGTCCACAGTGTAGGCCAAGTCCTGGCAGTGAGTAAGGCAATAGAGCAGTGTTTCTCAGTGGTTATCATACCACAGTCCAGGTAGAATCTTGTTGCTGATCCTATATCTTCCCGGAGACCCTGTGGGGATAAACTGTCAGGATTTGGGAGTCTCTGTCTATCAGAATAAGTTTAAACATTTAACTTTACACTTAGCAGATTTCTGAAAAGATTGAGAGCTAGTATCTATTAAGCATATCTGTATTAGACAACCTGTGTTTGTTTAATTACTTGTCCTGGATATATCTAGCAAATATAGAGAGTACAATTAATGGCAGCAGCAAAATCATGGCTAAACATATATTTAAGGCAGTGATCTTTAACTTTTTTACTGTTTAAAAATCATTATGTACCAAGGCAGTATAGAATGAAAGCCTTATCTTAATTGGAAAGTGTCCTTGGAGACTTTAAATCAGAGTGTCTTAAGGTGAGGAGGCAGTGAGATGGTAATTGTCCATAACAAAGATGGCACTGAAGCTACTGCAAGCCATGGGACTGCCCTTATCTAAGACAGTGCTAAATCAATAACATAGAAAACCTTATCTGCCCACAATAAAGATGGCAGACAGTCACAAGACTGCCCCTAGTTAAAATGATGCTGAAAGCCACATTAACATACTAATATTTTCCTTCTTTCACATACTATTTTGTATTGAATAGGTCTACACTCCCTTCCTCTCTAAGTCACTCTCTCACTAAATAGAACAGGGTGGGATCAAAATCACCAACCCTTGCATTCAAATCCCAAGTGTTGAAATTACCTTATTATACCATATTACTTTTCTCTACTCCATAGGAAAAATACTTTTGTTTTTATTCTTATGATGGAGTTGCCTAGGCTTGGATTTTTAATTACCTACATGTACTTGCTTGCCTTGTCTTATGATTGATCCTTTAATTCATTTATATTTTTCACAATTTCAGGTATGTTTACATTTATATTCCTCATTTGCTTTCTGTTCCACTTTTGTTCCTTTATCAAATAATCCATTATTTTGTATTTATATGAGTAAGATTTTGACAACTTAACACTTAAATTTCAACTATGCATTTAAATTATTCCTTTAGTTCTTAATCCAAAGCACTACAATCCAAAGTTCAATTGAAATATAAAGTAAGGCAGCAGAAATGTAAATTCCGTAGTATTCACACTAAAAAATAAAAAAAAGAAAGAAATTACAGGCATTTTAAGGAAACATTTTAATATTTTAACTATTCTGTTAATGTTGAAGTACTGTTATATCAAGATGCAGTCACTATGGGATCATTAATGAGATATATTATTTTCTTCAGCATTTGAATCACATCTTAATTTGATCTAGTGATAGTTCAAGTACTCAATAGTAGAAAAACCTAGGAGCCACTATATTAAATGGCTTAAAATCTGCAAACTGCATGCTTGTTTTTTCACACCTTTTTACAAGATACATCTCATGTTTCCAAAACAAGTTTGAAATAAATAAATTGATGTCTCATATTTTCATATTTCAAATTTATTGTAAAACTATAATGATCACAAAACCATAGTTCTGAGGTCTGGAAGGATATCTCAGTGGTGTGCACTGGCTAATTTTGCAGAGGACCAAGGTTTGATGCCCAGTGCCCATATGGTAGCTCACAAATATCTATAACTTCAATTCCAGATGATCAAACAATCTCTATTAGCCTCAGCAAGTACAAAGCCCATACATGCTACACATATACATGTGCAGAAAAAAGAGCTATATGCCATTAAATAAAGTAAATTTAAAAATAGAGCTTCTCAGCTTTTAAAACATGAGTTAAATTTTACTCTATGTTGTCCCCACACCAGGTAGTATCTAAGCATCCAATTTCATTTATTTTTTTTAAATACTCTTGAGTTATATTTTCCTTATTATAGGTATATATTATTGTGTGTCTCAAATGTATTCTATTTATGCACATTCTTTTCATAATGTTTTATTCTTTCATGTCCAATTGTCTAAAATAGACATATAACAACATTTTTACATCTGTACACATAAGAACTTTATTTCTTAGTATGCTAAACCAAACACTCTGTTGCCATTTTGCCTACTGACCTAGAATTTTCATTCTCTGAGTCAATCCATTAATGAAGATCTGCAGGTGTAAGAACATAAATCCTGTGTCCCCTTGCTGCTGAGAAGCATACCCTGACTGCTATGTAAGTGATGGAGCCTTCGGTACCCGTACTTCATTACCTCTCCTAGAACACAAAAGAATTCCTTTCTTCCTAACCATACATTTTCAGTCTCATATCATTATTTTTCTGAAAATCTTTTTAAAAAATCATTTATAGATAAATCTCATAACATAATTCATTTATTTTAAAGTTAGCTAAAACACATAGATACTGATTTCCAGATAATAATTATTAATGTTATTTTAGTTTTCAGGTTTTTCCTTAACATGTTAAATTTGTAACTCTGATATAACTCTAGCTTTTATCATCTATTGTCATGGACAAAATGATCATGTTTACTTTAAAATTTGTAAAATTTTTAAATTGCCGGAAAATTCCAGTATCTGGCACACCTATAAATTTCTCAATATTATCATTTTTCTTCTTCCCTTGATTCTCACACTTCTACATTCTTTATTGATTTCTACACAGTGTATGTGAAAAGTCTTATAGATTTTTAGTTCCCTCCTTGGCAGTATTTCATATTTTCAAGTTTGAGTTATCTTGTAAATGGGCTCTTAAATGCTTTGATAGAAGTATATTCTATCTCTTTTAATTCTTATTAATGGGAACATGAACTACTTCAAATCCATAACAAATATATTTGTAGATAAAAGTAGGCTTTAAATATTGAGTTTGAATTTCACCAAGGAGCTTTCTCACCACTTACTCATTCTTACGACAGCAAATATTCTTTAGTGCATATTTAAGCACCTTAAACTTAAAAGTATAAGTACTGAAACTTACTCTTATTAATAAGTAAGAAAATCATTTTTTTCCTTTTCTAGGTCTTTTCGTTTTGTATAATCAGTAAATTAGACCACATTTATTTAATATTTTGGCTTTTAAAAGTCCTTGATTTTTGTTTTTGAAGATTTGTATATACATGCTATTTTTAACTATTCCCCGTCCCCATAATTTGTTTCATGTTCAATTAATAACTGTGAGTCTGAGGTTAGAGCTCAGCAGGTGAGTGCTGCTTTCCTAGCTTGCATGAAGCCCAGTACCACAAAACTAAATTAGTAGAATGACTACATGTGTTTCTGATCACTAGGGAAACCTTTTTATACAGGCATAAAACTTGCAAATCATAGGAACACACAAAATAAAGAAAGATACAGATGGAATTAAATCTTTGACATAAATTTATTTTGGGAGTCAGAATCCCAACAGAGAATCAATAACTGACATGTTGCTCCCTAATTGCTTAAAATGAAAGATAACTGTAATATCTCACTGTGGTGGTTTGAATGATAATGGCCCCCCCAATGGCTCATAGATCTGAAGGCTTGATCGTCAAGAAGTGACACCATTAGGAGGTGCAGTCTTGTTGGTATAAGCATGGCCTTGTTAGAAGCGTGTTACTAGTGGTGAGCTTTGAGGTTTCTTAAGTCCAGGACACTCTTAGTGGTTTTCTTTCTTCCTGCTGCCTGTGGATCCAGAAGTGGAATTCTCAAGATAACTCAGGAGCATCATGTCTGTGTGTGTGACAACATGCTTCCTGCTATGGCAATGATGGACTAAATCTCTAAAACTGTAAGTGTAAGCTCTCCCCCAGTTTAAATGCTCTTAAAATTTTCCATGGTCATGGTATCTCTTCACAAAAACAGAAGACTGAATAAGACACACATTATTAGAACAGAAGAACAGTAACCAAATACTCAAAGTCAATAAGTACTGTGGCATATGAGTTATAAGATTGATTGTTTGATCTTACTGGATTTTATGTAGCTGTTTGAGTGGTGAACTTTTGTCCTACGCCTACACATAGGAAATTATACATTCACATCAAAGAAACATTAGAAGCAAGGAATTAGCAACACCCTAAGAAACTGAAATATCAAAGTGGTAAGAGCCAAGGGGTGAGCAGTATTTTAAATACCAAGCATAAACAGAAAAATATTCACAAGACTTTCAATATATAACACTCTACTTAAATAATAGTTTTGAAAATGTGTATATTTTCTATTTTTAAATGTGTATTTTTAATGTAAATTGTTATAACAAATTTATATTCATAACCATTCTGTAAGGACAGGTTGATTTCAATTCATATATTCAAGAATACAAATATAGGTTTTTTGGGCAAGCATGAAGACCTGAGATCAGATCCCTGGACCCATGTAAATTTGGATATGTTAATCTGTTTCTACAATAGCACTGCTCCAATAATGATCTAGGTATGGAATAGAAGAATCTTTCCACAGGTTCATGGGCCACCTACTTTGGCTTATATTCTAGAGGACATATCTCAAACAAGGTCAAAAGTAAGAACCAACATCTAATGTTGTTCTCTGATATCCACAGGCCAGTTGTGATAAATGCATGGCCTCACTCATATGCAAAATCATGAGTGCATGTATACAAACACATGCAGAGTGAATTTCAGAATACATTTCATGAAATTCTCAAAGACATAATTTTGTAAAAGGAACCAAGATCTTGGGAATGTCACCAACATAGAGATAAAGATAAATGCATCATGTTTAGATATTTTCTCCCTAATAGAAAGCATAGAATAAATATCAATATCTGGATGGTTCCTTTAACTATTTTAAAAAATTACTTACCTCTATTGGTGAGATTCAAGTCACATTTGAAACAGATGTTAATTTTATCCATAACCTTATAGTGCCAATATTTAGATTTGCTTATTTAAACTATGTATCTATTTACATTTAAAATATCCAAAAAGTATACCCCTCCACTATTTGGGAAATTTCTAGGTGGCTTATTTATTATAATAAGAGAACAGAGCACATAGGGCACAAATCATATACATATACACATATACATCATATACATATACATTATACACATCATATACATGATATACATATACATCATATACATATACTTCATGTACATATACTACATATACATCATATACATATATACATATACATCATATACATACACATACATATATATACATATATATGTGTATATATACATATATATATATATATATATATATATATATATATATATATATATTACATTTGAGGCATGACACATGCCAGTACAAAGTTTAGGATGATATAGGAACGCTAAAGAAATGCCATAAGGACTACAATAAAAACAGTGATTATAATGTGCCAAAGGCTTGGACATATTGCCTAATAAGTATATGAGTATTTTTTAAACTGCCATAAATCTTCTTAGGTCTACAGGGAAAGCATCTCTGTGAAAAGGATAAGAAGTCAAATAATGCAATAATTTTGGGAAACAATGTTTAAAATTTAGTGGAAGAGTAATCTTGACTCATTAACTGGCTCAACAAATAATTGTACTCATATAAGCAATGTTATGTGGTTTTTTTTATTGAACCAAAGAGTAAATTTTTTAACCAAAAATGAAGGGGCAGAGATAGTAAAAAAAACAAGAGGAAAGAAAAAACAAGTGATCTCTCAGCTCTAAGAAGAGAAAGCCAATAAATAAGTGTTTAACTTATTAATTCAATAAATAAAAAATAATAGACACATGTACAGAATTATGGAATAAAGCAGCTGAAACATAGACTTGAGAACTCAAGGTGGCTGTCTCAAAGCAGGAATCTCAGGGCTAGAAGAAGATGCTGCCTTTGTTTGGAGAGTTTTCACATTAATATCTTTTTTAAAAAATCAATTTTATGCTTAACTGTCAACAACTATTACAATTTTACTTTGTTGGGAACTCTGTAACATCAGTCTGAATACTGATTTTTCTCAAGAATGTTTTTAATGAGACAAATTAATTTCTGTCTATGGGCTTTCGTAAGTAAATCACCATTTCTCTGCCTCTCAGAAATAGACAAAGAAGTTAGAGACAACTGTATCAAGTCTATCAAAATTCTAGCATGGGGAGAGAGGATTTTCATAAAAGCTTACCACCACCCCACTGAGGAGCTATTTCCAGTTGATGGCTGACAGAGGAGGAAGAACCACTGGTAAGTTGCCTGTGTTCTAGTGGATAGCCCTATACCCATGATCATGGTGAAAGCTTTAAGTGGAATCAGGATGTTTAAAATAACAGAACATGATGTTAGGAAAGACACTTGAGTGGGGGCAGGTGGGAGGGTTTGGAGCGAGAAAAGTCTACACTAAAAATACAATGTATGTGTGTATAAAATTCTCATAAGCTAATTTAAAACTATTTTGAGAAATCAATGTTGGAGAACAATTTGAAATCAAATTGGTTTTTGTAACCTACAGGTAGGTATAGTTACCAGTTTTTCCTCATTGTAATGAATAACTAACCCTTCATTCTTTTTGAAAAATAAGGGATGAATTTAGCTTAATTTTGAATTGGAGATATGATGCCTTCATTGGTTTGGTTTTGATAGGGCACATGGTTGATAGTGATAGTAATGGAAGAAATATTAGAGCTAGCAGTCAGCAGAAACTGCAAGCAAAGGGAAACTGAGACACTACAATCTTTAGTGGCTGAACAAACTGTCTTGAAGGCACACCAACATGTTCGATGTTTGTTCAATTTCCTGATACATTTTGGTTGAACGTTTGTTTGTCTTTTAAGTCTTTGGGTTCACAGATATATCTGACTTTTATCTAGGTAGTACTCTTCAGTACGTTTTCTTTTCATATTTTCTGGGTGGTGGCTTTTATATTTTAATGTTACCAGAGGCTTTGTAATCCACTGTGGGTTTAGTAAATATTGAACTTTTCACAGCTTGCCCGTGTTTCACACTATGTAAGTTCACAACAGTTGGCCATTAAAACCTTCTCAGCATTTGTCAGCCACTGATCTGCTTTTTATATTTACCCTTCTAAATAAACCAGTGTCTTTGGGATCTTTTTTTCTTTTTCCATGACACAGAGACTCTCTTTTGCTACTGCACTATTGGGAATCAGGATTGCATTATGACTAAAAGAGGCAGCTAGTTACTGGAAGCTTTTGAAGGTACAGTGAACTCAAAATACAGGATGTTTCCTGTGAGATTTCTTATGAGACTTCCAGAAAGGTAAGGGGGTGAGGTCTTTCCTATATGATCATCATCTTTGATAATTGAAGGGAGAATTTTTTTTCAAAGTGATGCTGTAGTTCTCATGTTTAAAGCTGCAGTTTAGAAAAGAAATCATGCTCTCTTTAGCAATCCCCCTGTTTCTTGCTCTTTCTGTAATTTAGTACAGGGAGGGTAGAGTCAGAATCCATGTAGTTTGATGGCCTGTCATGCAAGCCTAATCAGTGACCTTCAGTCATTTCAATGGTGGTTATCATGACAACACATACAGAAGAATGTGTTCCCAGATGAATGGCCAGAATATCTGTGTTTCGAACACACTAAGAAGAACCACTGTCTGCCTCCTCTTACACAGGGTTCCCTAAATTGAGGGCAAGAATTCGATAAAGAATCCACTTTAGGGCTGAATGTTCCAGTGTTTCTCACTTTCTGCAGGTTCTTGGTCACCCAAGAAGTGCTGGGCATGGGTTCCAACTTGTGGAGTAAACTTTAAACCAAGTACAATATGGGTTGGTTATTCCCACAAGCTTGTGATACTGTTATACTAGCACATCTTATAGGCAGGGCACCATTGTATTTCAAAGAGGTTAAAAACTGTTGGTGTTTCTCTTTTATTAGCCTTCCCTCACCTAAGACATCACCACATTGGGGTGAAGGATGCATGTAAGTACTAGCTCAACTTCTTTATGCTGAATGACTTGTATAAATATTTTCTTCACCAATGAGTCCTTTCTGTCAATTTTAATGAGCAACCTATACTCTTGGCAACAGCCTGAGTTATCTGAGTGTTCCTATAGGAACCCTTTTGTCAACACTTCAATTAGATGTAACCCAATACTGATACTGGAAGCTTCATTTGGTTACAAGAGATGTCCACTGTGGCTCTTTCTTCTCCATTATTCATTGATTTAGTTTATATTCACCTTCATATACATATATATTTTAGGAAGATTCTGCTGCCTTGGGTTTCCAAACTATCCTTCAAATGTTCCTTAATTTTAGCTGTCTGTCCCCCTATTTCCTTCTTTATCCCCCTCTTATTTCCTCTTCTCCATTTGTTTCTACACATCCATCCCTAACAAGATATTCTATTATCTTAAGATCTTAGAGTGATCTTTCTACTCCATACCTAACCTCTGTAGTTGTACAAATTATAGCTTGGTTACCATTGACTTCAGATCTGAGTAATATTCCATTGTATAAATTGACCACATTTTCTTTACCCATTTATCCATTGATGAACATTTAATTTGTTTCCAAATTATGGATATTATGAAGAAATCAACACTGAACATTGTGGAGCAAGTGTCTCTGTGATAGGATGAAGTACACTGTGGATTTATATCCAAGAAATAGGTATAGCTGGATATTGAGGTAGATCAATTTCTATCTTCCTGAGAACCCAACACATTAATTTCTCTAGTGACTATATGAGTTTGCACTCCCACCAGTAATGTATAAATGTTTCTCTAATCTAAAATCTTCATCAGCATGAACTGTTAGTTGTTTTTCTGATCTTATCAATTCTGATAGCTGTAAAATTAAATCTCATAATGAGATCAGAATGAATCTCAGAAGTGTTTTGACTTTCATGTCCCTGATGACTAGAAATATTGGATATATTGAGTTTCCTCTATTGAGAATTCTCTGCTTATATCTATACCCAACTTTTTAATTGGGTTATTTGTTTTCTTGATATCTAGGTTTTATTTGTGTGTGTGTGTGTGTGTGTGTGTGTGTGTGTGTGTGTCTGTGTGTGTTCTTTCTATATTTTGGATATTAGTCCTCTGTAGTTGGTAAGTTTTCCCCATTCTGTAGGCTATTGCTTTGTCTGAATGATGGTTTTTTTTGCTTTGCAGAATCTTCTAAATTTCATAAGGTCTAATTCATTCATTTTTGTCTTAGTGATTGTACTTTATTATGTTCTGTTCAGTAAGTTTTTTCCTATGCCAATGAGTTCAAGTCTTTCAAGTCTATCCCATACTTTCTCTTCTATCAGGTTCAGTGTACCTGGTTTTATGTTACAATCTCTCATGCATTTTGACTTGAGATTTGTGTGGAGTGATAAGTGTGGATCTATTTGGATTTTCCTACATGCAATCTGAACAGGACAATTTGTTGAAGATGTTGGGTTATTTCCAGTATGTATTTCTGGCTTCTTAAAAGAAATAAGTAGTTGACAACAGGTATATGGAGTTTTGATTTCAATTATCAACAGATCTACATGTTTGTTACTAGAGAATACCTTGGTGATTTTATTACTATACCGCTGAATTACAGTTTGAAATTGGTGATAGTGGTGTTTTTCACAATTCTCTTAGTATTATTTTAGCTATCATGGTTTTGGGTGTGTGTATGTTTTCATAGGAAGTTGAAAATTGTCTTTTCAAGATCTGTGAGAATGGGTTTATAATGTTTATGGGATTGAATGGAATCTGTTGAAAGATTTTGGTAGGAGAGCCACTTTTTCTGAATTAATCCTATTGCTCCATGAGCATAAAACATCTTCATTTTCTTCTTCAATTTCTTCTTTAAATTCTTAGTGATTTTAACAACACAAGTCTTTCACTTGCACAGTTCAAGTTACTGTATATTATTAGACATTGTATATTATTTGTGGCTATTGTGAAATGTATTGTCCTTGATTTCTTTCTCAGTCTGTAATTTGTATAACCATTTAAATATCTAACAAAATAGACTTCAAACCAAGACTAAGAGAAAGAGACACTGCCAAGAAAATCTACCACGATAGCATTTTAATTCTTAAAATCTAATCACCAAACACAAGGGCATTTATGTTTAAAAAAAGAAAAGAAACATTACTACAGCTTTAATCATATCTTGGCCTTTACACACTCATAGTAGGAGAGTTTACTATCCCATTCTCACCAATAGACAGGTCATTCAAACAAAAACTAAACAGAGAAATGCTGGAGCTAACTGATATTATATACCAAGCAGACCTAACAGATATCTACAGATCATTTTACCCAAACACAAAATATACACCTGTATTTTAGCAATTGATTGAACTTTTTCCAAAAATGATCACAGAGTTGGACACAAAACAAGTCTCAACAGGTACAAGAAAATTGAAATAGCACCTTGCATTCTGTCTGACAACTATAGATTTAAGATACATAGCAAAAGTATTTAACAACACAAAGCTTATTAACTTATTAAAACTAAACAACTCACTACTAAATTTAAAAACGGGTCAAGACAGAATTAAAGACTTTCTAGAACCAAATTAAAAATAATAAACAACATATCCATAATTATGGAACACAATGAAGCAGTTCTGAAAAGCAAGCTTATAGCAATAAGTTCCTACATTGAAAAAGGGTAGGGGGTGGGGCTCCTGCAAGCATCACAGGTGAGCAGAAAAACAATCTGAAAAGGCAAGAATGAAATCCTGGTCCAGTCTGACTTAGCCACCATGGCTGGATCAAATTTTTGGAATCTTATGCCAGTCTGTTCAAAGGACATGCCATTTCTTCCAAGAAGATAAGTTCTAAAGATAGGCTACATGTATTAGCTTAAGAGCCTATGGAAGAATCTGGTGTGGTATTGGTCATACAGAAAGTGCAGAGGTCATTTGGACTATTAGCAACCACTGGTCCTGGTTTTGGGCGCTTGGGAGGGCCCCTGGCTATACAAATAACATAAGAATCATCTAGAATATTTGTCATAGTTGTGGAAGCTTTTTATGGTCTGACCCTTCAGATAACAGATTTCCAAACTTCTGCGTGGAAAAACAGGTTATACATCTTTTCTTTGAAAAGTCAACCTTGCTTGCTTAACATTACATAGTTACCTCCAGGTCCCAACTTGAGAGACAGAGAAAGAGAGAGAGAGAGAGAGAGAGAGAGAGAGAGAGAGAGAGGAAGAAGGAGGAGGAAGAAGAAGAAGAAGAGGAGGAGGAGGAGGAGATGAAGACGAAGACGAAGACGAAGACGAAGACGAAGACGAAGACGAAGACGAAGAAGAAGAAGAAGAAGAAGAAGAAGAAGAAGAAGAAGAAGAAAAGGAGGAGGAGAGCAGGAAGGGAGGGAGGGAGGGACAAAAGGAAAGAGGGAGGGTCGGACGGAGACAGACAGAGACAGAGAGATCATACTCTTGGCTTTACAGTTTGTCTAAAAACATGAATTAATAAATAGATAATAAGAAATAAGTTGAAAAAAGAGTTGATTCTTTGAGAAAATTAATAAGATTGGTAAGTCTTAATCCAAATTAACTGAAAGGTAGATAGAAAAAATATCCAAATAAATAAAATTAGAAATAAAAATAGGGCCATTAACAACAGACATCAATGAATTCCAGAAAAACATAAGAACATACAATATTCCAACAAATTGGAAAAATCTAGAAAAATGGATAATTTATTGTATATGTAACACTTATAACTACATAAGCAATATACAAGGGCTTATAATTCTTAAAGAAATAGAAGCAGTCAGGAAAAGTCCCCCAACCAACAAGAGTCCAGGGAAAGATGGTTTTGTTCCAGAATTCAACCAGAATTTTAAAGAAGAGATAATGCTAATACTCCTCAACTTATACAACAGAATGGAAACAGAAGGAACATTGTCCACTTTCATCTTTAAAACCACAGACATAAGATATTTGGTATCTAAAGCAAATAATAGCCAAAGAAAGAGAATTGCAGACCAATTTCTTATATGAACATAAATTCAAATGTTTTCAGTAAAATCCTGCAAACTGAATCCATGAACACATCAGATAGATCATCCAGCATGATCAAGTAGGCTTCATTGTGGAATTTCAGGGATGGTTCAACATATGTAAAGAGATAAATACAACCTATCATTCAAACAAACTGAAACAAAAAAATACCTCACTAGGGGCAGAAAATGCCTTTGACCAAACTACAATATCTTTTTATGATAAAAGTCCTGAAGAGATTTGAGATACAAGGGACATACTTCAAGATAATAAAGTTAATTTTCAGCAAAGTCAAACCCAAGATAGCTTAAATGGAGAGAAACTCAAAGCAATTCATCTAAAATCGGAACAAGACAAGGTTGTCCACTCTCTTCATTCCTATTCAATCAAGTACCTGAAGTCTTAACTAGATCAATAAGACAACTGAAGGAGATCAAGGGGATATAAATTGGAAAGGAAGAAGTCATTTGGAGATGGTATGATACTATATATCTGTGACCCTAACAATTCTAACAGGGAACTCTATCTGATAAACATTGTCAGCTAAGCAGCTGGTTACAGAATTTACTCACAAAAAGTAATAGCTCTCCCAACACACAAACGACAACTGAACTGAGATCAAATCATTAACTTCTTTTAATATACAACTTTTGGAAGAGACTGTCAGAATTAGCACATAGCCTTTGTGTCTTCCTTTTTCTTATTTTCCAAACTGAGCTGTACTTCTTCACTCTTCAAATTTCTCATCCCAACCACAAGGGGATATTGTTAAGGGGGGAATGAACATTGTGTGGGTGAGTTGGTGTCCAACTGTAAATGAGGGGGACACTATGATTTCAAAGTTGGTTTTAGACATGTACTGTTGGTTTTGAGTTATATAAAATTTCAAGGTAGTTAAGAAAAAGATGGACTTCCTAAGGGCTAAGACTCTACTGGAACCTCTTTTTTCCCCTTTCCACTGACCACTCCCTTACTTACATTTCATTTTCTCCTCTTCTCCCACATCCTGTCTTCTCAGGATGTAAAATAAGCACAAGCAACCTGATTTGAGCAGTATGGCAAGAGGTGAATGTGCTGGTTAAAGAAATCCATAATGGTTCTTTCTGTAATAAGAGCAATACTTTTGAAAGAAAATGAGTACTTTCTAATTTATCTTTTGTTAGAATTATAAGAGAGGATTTAATTAAATACAAAAAGATATAAGCCCACAAAATTATGTACATAGATATTGGTCATAATTTGAGACATCAAGGAGTACAAGTAGAATATTTGATAAAATCAATGAACTACCATCATTCCAAAAAAATAGAAAGGAATTACCCTAGAAACAACAGTTCTAAAAGCTTAATTTTAGTATCAGGGAAATGCTAACATAATGCACTAAAAATCTTATTAATTCTTAACACTGGGGACCAGAGAAGGGGAAAATCAAAATTGCAATTAACTTGCTTGAGATTATCTAAGGTTTTTATTAAAGTAACAGAGCATTTGACTATCTGGGGACCAGCGATTTTTTTTTTTTTTGCTATAATAAATAAGCCAGTATTGGATTAATAAGGTTTTCTGTTCATACAAAAGCAAAGTTATAAATTCATGGAAGAAGGTGGCATTTTGAGTAAAGGCTTGAGCTATACCTAAACCAGGGTACAGTTCTACACTTAACAGAAAAATTAAAGGTTTGAAAGGTAAATAATTTTATTATTTAGAAAATAAACTTTAATACCAAAGGCTTTTTCAGCAAAGTGCAGTTATGTCTATTACCTAGATATTTGTTTGAGTCTCAATGATGCTCACCGGAGTGAGGACGTTAACCACATGAAATAAACTGTTGTGCTCAGTAGCTAAAAATATTATTTATTTATTTATTTATTTATTTATTTATGATTCTTATTTTTGTTATCTTTGGTGGAGGTGGTTCCAAGGGTGGAGTACAGCAATGGAGGAATCAGAGGATAGGTGGTATTGGAGTGCATGATGTGAAATTCACAAATAATCAATATAAAGTTTTAAAAACTCATAGATCCTTGATTTCAGAATTGAAATGGTACACAAAAAAGAAACCAGAGTAACATGCATAAATTTAAAGTAGGATCATCTTTGTAGGCTAATATATCTGTATTCTTTTTTCATATAAATTCCTGATTCTCATCAAAATTCCTCATGATGATTTACTAAACAATTACAGAGTTCATTGTATTACTTTTATGAAGGTATATAGTAAATAAAGAAAAATACAAATTAAAAAATAAAAGCCAAACTTAAACCTTAATGAGTGGAGTTTACATGACTGGAGACACTGAGATAATATAGTGGAATCATAAGTCCTGATTAAATTAATGATGCAGACAGATACTCCTCAAAGCAGAGACAAAAATGAAAATGTTGATCTGTTTTGACTTAAAATATGCTATAAAATATCAACACAAGTAAATTATAAAAGAAACTATCTAAAATTCCACCCACCAAAAAGACTTAGAAGCTTAAAGTTAATAAATTGTATAAATATATGTGTTTCCCAGAATAATACATATACATACAAAAATATGGACACACATACTATTCACTCTACCTATTTTAGCTAGCTAGCTGGCTATCATCTATTTCTATATATGAATGCTTATATATAAAATATGTGTGCATATATATACCTGTATATGAATGCATACATACATACTATTTAATAAAAAATGTTGAATCATAGTAGGTATAATTTTTCTTAACTATGTAGGAAATCATGGCATCTAAATATAGTCTGGAACTGATGAAAACATCTGCATAATACATGTATAGCAATGTCTCCTATGGAGCCATGGGAAGCGAATGCAAACAAGCATTTTACATTTGTTTAATCAGTAAGGTTGTTTCCTTTTTATCTGCATATTTTTCCTTAAATTTATAACTTTAGTGGGATGTTGAAGTGACTTACAAAAGGACACTGGAAAGGACCAAGAGAAGTTAAGAGTCAATGATATGTAAGTGTATTATGAAATGATTACTGGTAGACACAGTCATGGTTATGTACATATGAATGTTCTTTGTATGCTCACATATATCCCACAGAGTCTAGAAAAAAAATGACAATATGCAAGTTACAGCCAGCATAATCGGTGCCCAAATTTTAGCTTCTAATATCATTCTCCAGTAAAAGGGATTAAGTTATCTCACAGCCCCCAAATACCATGTGTCTCTCAACATAGCAGTAAGAAATAGCACTCATACACAGAAATTTTCACATGAACTTCACTAAGCCTTTAGCTCTGACAACTACTTTTCTACAAATTTGGTGACAAAGTATGTTATATTAATTGTTAGTTTACCCTATTATTTTGATTTATAGCTCCATAATTATGAGGTTTTCTACAAATTTGGTGACAAAGTATGTTATATTAATTGTTAGTTTACCCTATTATTTTGATTTATAGCTCCATAATTATGAGAGCTATTGAGTATTTGAAAACTTGCAAACTTTCTTCTGAGAAATGTCTATGTATGTAATTTGTTAGAAAAAAAATAAAGTAAATAGTAGTAGAGATGCAGATAAAGTTGGTTGATGGTGGTACACACATTTAATCCAGGCCCTCAGGAGACAGAGTTAGGCAAATCTCTGAGTTGGAGGCCAACCTGGTCAACAGACAGAATAGACAGGGGCACACAGGGGGAACCGTGTCTCAAAAAAAAAAAAAAACAAACAAACAAACAAAAAAAAAAAACAATGACAACAACCAAAAAGATGAAGATAAAAATGAACTTTTATATCTTGTTGGTAGCAATGGAACCTAGTACAACTCTTACAGAGAACAGTGTGGAGATGGGGAAAAAGAAAACTTAAAACCAAGGCCAGGGACGTAGTTAACAGGGTGAATACTTGATTATGACAATTAGGTACTATGTTCTACCCTGGGGCAAAACAATTAGTTTAAAATAAAATTACCATGCCATCTCTCAATCCCAGGCATTTAGCTATCAAAAGAACATTTAAATCTGTTTGTTAAAGAGATGCCTGTTCTCAAGAAGCACTATTCAAAAAGCTGTTTTGAAATCACATAAAATGTTTATCATGGGGTGAGTGGATAAGAAAATAAAAGCTTACACAGTTCAGTTCTGTGGATATGTTGGGTTCAGCTGATCTAATGTGCCATTTAATTCTATTGTTTCAACCTTCCCATTGTAGCGCTAAACTCAGAAAACATTTTTGCTGATTCAAATAAAACACATGTAAGTTAAATACTTCATAATCTCACCTATTCATGGAGTCAAACAGATCAGATGTACAGAGACAGAAAGTATATTAAAGGTTGCCAAGGGATGGAAAATAGGGAAAATGGGAGAAAGTTGGGAAAAGGGTACAGTGTTTCATAAGTAAGAAGAGTATATGAATGCATTAAGAATACAACCACTGGAGATATAGGAAAACCATTGTATTATGTAGTTTAAATTTGCTGAAACTTTAATTATTAAGTATGGGAAGAACATACAAAATGAAATATGTTTGGGAGATGATATGTAAGAATGATCATGCCAATCAGTTCCTAATGAACACATGCAGTAAATGATCACTCTGTGTATCTTAATGCATATGATTTTAAATGTTAAGGAGAAAATTGTTGAGTGTAAAATTTTCTATCCTGTGCATAAAAACAAAAGAAATGACATATCAGTGTCAATCAGATGTAAAATTTGACCATGTTTTAATAATAATTTTTAATTCATACAGACCAATTATACCAGAACGTTGAACATGATTCAGGAAAGGTCAACATAATTACTAGATAATATTAAGTAAGCTGTTAAAACGTTGGTGAGTGTAATATTGATATTACTGTTGATTTTTAAAGTTCATATCTGTCAGAAACACATACTGAAGAATTTATTTATTAACTATTAAGATACCTGTAGCATGCTTGATTAATAAAAAGAAAGCTTCAAAGAAATATACTTATATATACAAATATATGATAAATACATAAGAAGATAAACAGATGTTAGATAGGTGATAGATAGATAGATAGATAGATAGATAGATAGATGATAGTCTTATATCATAAAATCCTGTTATATCAGAATATGAAAAAGTCAATTACCACAGAATGGTAGAGCATTGGCCCTAACAAGATGGCTAGGTGGACAACAGCACTTACTGCTCCTCCAGAGATTTCAGTATGGTTTCCAGCACCCATATGTGTGGCTCACAACCTTCTGCAAGTCTAATTTCAGGGGATCTGACACCCTTTTATGTTCTCTGTGGCATGTGCACAACTGTATATGATGTCATTACACAGACACACACATAAACACACACACACAAAAAACATTAAATCTTTAAAAAAAAAGAGAATCATATGATATTAATAATCACCAAAGTTGTATAATATAAATTATATTCTGAACTCTTCAGTATATCAATAAACATGATTTTTAAAGTGAGTTTTAAGGTTAAGCTTCCCAGATGTTGTGAGCAGTCAGAAAGGAAGAAAACATTAAATAAAATAAAACTTGCAAAATGAGAGTTTTAACTTTCTCAAAACATTGTTGAATCAAAGAGGAAAATTTATTCGCAGGATAATTTGCAAATGGTAGGAATGAAGTAGTGGTTGTTAAATTATTCAGTGAGGCACATTGTTCTCCAGTACCAATTCTCTTTTTCCCCCTTGGCTTGGATAGCAATAGGTAAAATTCATGTTTTTCTACCTTTTCTCAATGTGTGTTTGATCACTGCAATCACAGTTTGGCCAATGGACTTTTGTGAAAGTACTGATAAAACATTGACATCACTTTTAAACTAACTATCTTACAATGGAATATTTCTTTCTCATCCCATGAACCATGTCTAGTATTGTATTGTCTTGATTCTGACTATGCAATATGGACATTGTTGCTAAGATATCTGAACCAGGAATTTAAAAAACCAAAAAACAAGCCCTCTTGAAGATCACTAATACTTAGTTGTCGGAGGCCTTATTAGGGAGGGGTATGTCTTCTTATTGGACTTACTGTATTCTAGGAACTTAGTGCCATGGTTGTTGGCATATATTTAGTCATAAGCTATGTGATTGAAACAATTTTTAGAGTTTATAGCTTTAATTTTTTAAGTAATAGTCATTAAAATAACAGAAAAAAGTTACCTAGCCAATCCATGTAAACAATATAAGAAAATAGAACAATGCAATTCATAGACAAGCTGAAAGGAAGAAAAATGAGTTAAAAATTAGTGAGTTAGAATGAGAGAGAAGAATCTGAAATGGTAATCAACTTCAAAGTAAACATAAAAAGTTAAATGAGGACAAATATTTAGAATGTAATTAGAGAATGTGTTGGGTTAGTAAACTGATGTCTCCTAGTCATGTCAGATTTTACCCAGAAAATCATACCAACATAACTATGTAAACATGAGCTGAACAAGTACAACAACAATAGACATACCAAAGTGGATGGGGCAAGTCCATGAGTTCTCATTCCCATACACAGGTAGCTAACGAACACTAAGAATAGGAGAAATAAACTTCTCCAGGGAAGAACACACTAGTTCCAATACCAAGGGCTTACCCCTGAAAACAAACATACAAGTAACATTATACAGACTGAACTGTGTGTATTTAGGAAGCTTAAATGAGAAATGATATAATTATATTATATTTTTAAGAGTAAGTAAAATACATAATAAAATAATATAAAATTTTAAATAAGACATTGTTGAGAATTAACAATGGATTTAATAATGGATGCCTGGACTGATGCTGGCTGACTATGTAAACGGCAGAGGCTCTGCTTAGCACAGGCCTCCATGTTCCATGCCCAGAGACAAGCACACCACAACTGGAAGCAGCCATAAGCCACGTGCACCACAACTAGGCTCCAGCCAGCCAGAAACACTGGCCCTGACATCCACAAATCTCCAGCATGGGAGATGGCTCTGCCAATCTACCATGCTGTCTCCACAAAGCTTGGCTGAACACCAGAATACCCACCATGCTCACAGCAAACAGTAGAAAAGAGACTCTAAAGTTTATTTACTATCCAAAGGCTTTATATATTTGGAAATTCTCAATAAACAAGATGCCCACACAATTAGAGTTGTAAACCCGCCAGGCGGTGGTGGCACATGCCTTTAATCCCAGCACTTGGGAGGCAGAGGCAGGCAGATTTCTGAGTTCGAGGCCAGCCTGGTGGCAGAGGCAGGCAGATTTCTGAGTTCGAGGCCAGCCTGGTATACAGAGTGAGTTCCAGGACAGCCAGGACTACACAGAGAAACGCTGTCTTGAAAAACCAAAATAAATAAATAAATAAATAAATAAATAAATAGAATTGTAAACCCAATTAACTAATCCAGAAATAACTACCTGAGACTGCTAAAGACACAGGGAGCAGATCCCAGGCAGCAGCTCTGCTCCCAATCTCACAGAACCCAGAGGAAGCAGGCCTCCCAGGAGCTCTAACTTGGGCAATATGTTAGGTAAGCAGCCAGCAACACCCGCCCCAAACAGGGAGTGACTGAGATCTACTAGGACCCAGGCCTGGGAGCACTGGTTCCTTCCAGGCTGGGCCCGAGCACTGAGCAGATCCAACTCAGCAGCTATGCCCCCAATCTCAAAGAACCCAGAGGAAGTGGACCTGCCAGGAGCTCTAACTTGGGCAATATGTTAGATAAGCAGCCAGCAACACCCGCCCCAAACAAGGAGTAACTGGGACCCACTAGGACCCAGGAAGTCACTCCTGGACCAAAGCACTAGTTCCTTCCTGTCTGCTCCTGAGCACTGAGCAATTCATGGGCCCCAGCTCTAACCTCAGTAGTAATACCCACTCCACTCAGTTCTGATACAACCAAGATAATAGGTAAGACAGGCTCCAGTCAGAGACAGGGCAGGTAGGACTAAGGAGATCCAGATGGTGAAAGGCAAGCACAAGAACATAAGCATCAGCAACCCAGGATACTTGGCATCATTAGAACCTAGTTTTCCCACACAAGAAAGTCCTGAATTCCCCATACCACTAGGAAAGCAAGATTCAGATTTAAAATCACTACTAATAATGATGATAGAGGACTTTAAGAAGGACATAAATAACACTCTCAAAGAATTTGAGAACACAGGTAAAAAGTTAGAAGCCCTAAAGAGGAAACACAAAAATCCCTTAAACAATTACAAGAGAACGGAACTAAACAGGTGAAGGAATTGAACAAAACCATCTAGGACATAAAAATGGAAGTAGAAACAATAAAGAAATCACAAAGGGAAAATACACTGGAGATAGAAAACCCAGGAAAAAAATCCGGAGTCATAGATGCAAGCTTCACCAACCGAATACAAGAGATAAAAGAAAGAATCTCAGGGGCAGAAGATACCGTACAACACAACTGTCAAAGAGAACACAAAATGCAAAAAGTTATTAACACAAAATATCCAGGAAATTCAGGACACAATGAGAAGACCAAACCTAAGGATAATAGGTATAGATGAGAGTGAAGATTCTCAACTTAAAGGGCCAATAAATATCTTCAAAAAATTATAGAAAAAAACTTCCCTAATCTAAAGAACGAGATGCCCATAAACATACAAGAAGCCTGTATAACAAAAATAGACTAAACCAGAAAAGAAATACCTCCCGTCACATAATAATCAAAACACCAAGTGCACACAAAAAAAGAAAAAAATTAAAAGCAGTAAGGGAAAATGGCCAAGTAACATATAAAGGCAGACCTATCAGACTTACACCAGACTTCTCACCAGATATTAAAATAGCTAGAAGATGCTGGACAAATGTCATACAGACCCTAAGAGAACACAAATGCCAGCCCAGACTGCTATACCCAGCAAAACTCTCAATTACCATAGATGGATAAACCAAGATATTCCCCGACAAAACCAAATTTACACAATATCTTTTCACAAACCCAGCATTACAAAGGACAATAGCAGGAAAGCTCCAATACAAGGAGGGAAATTATACCCTAGAAAGGGTAAGAAAGTAATCCTCTTCCAACAAATCCAAAAGAAGATAGCCACACAAAGATAATTCCACCTCTAATTACAAAAATAACAGGAAGCAACAATCACTGTTCCTTAATATCTCTTAACATCAATGAACTCAATTCCCCAATTAAAAGACATAAGCTAATGGTCTGGATACATAAACAGGACCCAGAATTTTAACAGGAAACCCACCTCAGTGACAAAGACAGACTCTACCTTACAGTAAAAGGCTGGAAAACATTTTTTGAAGCAAATGGTCCTAAGAAACAAGCTGGAGTAGCCATTCTAAAATCTCTACCCCAAGAACACAAAGGGAGGGACTCATCGCTCCACCAGTATAGGTAGTTGAGGTGGCCTTGCCAGGCATCAGAGGAAGTGGGTAGCCTTGATGCCTAAAAGTTTGGATTCCCTAGTGTTGGGGAATTTCAAGAGCAGGGAAGCAGGAATGGGAGGATGGTGGGAATCCACCCTCATAGTTATTAGAGGACAGGGAATGGGGTAAGGGGTTAGGGATCAGTGGAAGTGGAGGGCCTTGGTGCCTGAAAGTTTGGATTCCCTAGTGTTGGGAAATTTGAGAGCAGGGAGGTGGAAATGGGAGAATGCTGGGAGCACACCCTCATAGCAACTCCCAGAATTATATGGATTAGACATGACAGAGGCAGGCCACCAGAAGACTTGATTCCAGACTTCAAACAAAAAAAAAAATCTTGATACTAAAATTTGTTTTTAGAATTGTATATTGTAGAATACACAGATTTGGTGCATCTACTCATCAAGCAAACTGAGCAAACCTGCTCGAACCTCTAATGTCCTGGAATTCCAGCTGAATACAGTGAAGACACAGCATTAGAGGCTTATCAATTTACTCTCCCCCGCCTCCTCTTCTAATATCTCAAGGCCCATAATCAGCTTGAAAAAGTTAATGAAAAGTCGGCATCCCTATTCCCTGGGCTTGGGGACGGAGGTGGTTAATATTGGGCTGTCTTTCTAGGGAAAAGTAGTGGTTTTGTTGGAATAGGAAGGATTAGTGAGGACTTATTGCATACCCATTACCTATTGGTAGAAATATGTATAATTGTTATTAAGATGAAGTTATAATTTCTCAAATGGTACAACTTTTACTTTGATTTCAAATTTAAGGTTTTCATTGGTACAAGTTTCTTATTGATATAAAAGTGAGATGAATATTGTTACTCTCATAGACATTGTGCTTATATAACACATTTAGGAATACAAGGCTTAGACCCAGTCCTTCTTTAACTTTTTAACTGATTTGAGATGGTTAGCCTGTGAGTTAAGGGCCTATAGCAAATTCATGGCTTTGAGTTTATGTTAGGGTGTTTTCTATATTTTATTTAGAAATAGCTGACAGGAGTTAACAGACAATGGTCTAAATTACCTTACATGGATAGATGGTTTTCAAAACATCAGAAGTCCACAAAATTGAGGATACAAACATTTCTGTATTAATGTTCATTTTGATTAGAGACTTATCTGCTCCTGACAGCTTTCTGTCTTGGATTCTAAGAAGAAATTGAGCACCTTTGGAGTTACTCCAGTTGTGGTGAGACAGCCACTAGGAAAGAATTGCCTCTTTTCATCTACAGACAAATTACTGGCCAGAAAAGGACACACTTGCAGAATAATCGACTGATTATATCTGCCTAGACAGAGTAATCAGCCCTTAATAATTCTGCATCACTAAGGTCTGTCAGATGATTCTGGGCCAGAAGGTTGAAGATTTGATGCTCCAATGTTCGGTAGTATAGGTACTCTCCAGGTGTTCAGTGGTCTCTATAAATTGGCTAAGTTTTAGAAGCTATGCTTTGTGCTTCCCATAATTTCAGTTAACTCAGTCATTCTGGATTTCTGATGGGGTTGAAGACTTATAGTCTCATAGCCAATCCTGGCTATTTACTTTGAGAGAAAAGATTTGAGAGGATGGCTTTCAACTGACATTCATTCTAAAGCCAAGAATGAAAGCCAGGTTCAAAACTAAGTTTTTTGTTAGGAGAAATGACAAAGGTTCTGTTTACTCAACAAAGTGATGGACTGGGTATTAGGTCTATCTTGTACCCTACTGTCACAAATTAGTATAGTTATTCTCTAATTGTATTTTGAAAGAAAAGTTTTATTTTAACAGGAAGGGTGATATGTAGGAAGAGCTAACATGGGAGGAGTACGGAGAGGAAAAGGAATAGTAAGGGGAGGAGGAGGAAAAGAAGATGGAGCTAGGTGACAAGAGAGAGAAAGAGAAAGAAGAGGGGAAAACATGGAGGCATATGTTTATGTGTCTCCACCAGTCAAAGATAGTTGCTATATCTAGGTTGGGTATTAGATTACACTTCTGATTGATATTGAGCATTACCAAACATGTAAACCTTTGATTAATATTTAAAATAATTGTATAAAAGCAAAATGAGAAGGTGGCATGGGATAGGGGTTTTCTAAGGAGGGAAAATGTGGAAAGGGTATGGCATCTGAATGTAAATAAAATATCAAATAAAAAAATTTAAAAATAAAGAAAGACACACGGATATCTCCAGCCATCTCATCTCTCCTGCTCCTCCTACTTTTGCCCTCTCTCCTTCCTCTCCTCCTCTCTCTTTTCTCCTCCCACATTAGTTCCACTGCAAATAATGTAGCAGCAGCTGGAAACCATTCTCTACAGACATAAATGAAAATAGACAATAAATGGATATATGGTCATTAAAGTTTCTACTAGAATTACACAAGAAATAACAAATTTTAAAAATTCATGAGGCTATAATGGCAAAGCCTGTATGGACCCTGACCTAATGATGTATTGGAGAGATGGCTTTGTGAGTAAAAGTGTGTACTACTTTTGTAGGAATCCGAAGTTCTTTTTTCAACATTAATATCAGGTCGCTGACAGCTCTAGAGGATTCAACAGTTTTTATTGGAGTCCATAGGTACTTGCAGCTACACATGTAATTATCCACATACACACAACTTAAAAACATTTTCAAAAGATCTAATGGATTCAGTAAGATAAAAATTAAACTACTCAAATGTGGTTCTACAAATATGATGCCTTCCTCTTGAGGCCTCACAAACATACTTGCTCAAGGATGTCACTCTTGTCATAGTCAGGAATGGTCATGGAGTATTATTACAAAGAAACACTGTGAATCTAGGGCCAGTATAGAAGTGTGCACAATGGATATACATACTAACCCACAGCAATGTGCTGTACTATCTCACCTTGCATGACATTGGAAGAAGACTATCATCAGAAAAGTGATTCATTCCACAATAACAATGCACTGTCCTACATTTCCACTAAGAGATACTTTTGTTCCATTGATATTATTCATACTGGGATATGTGCAACAGTTGTAAAAGGAAAGACTAGAGAATATAATGAACATTTAATGCATAAACTTGGATAAAATTAATTTAAAAGAAAATTTCTTAAGTGTCCAGAATCATAAGTATATAGATCAAATAGTAAAATACACAATAAACATAGGTTAAATACTATTTAAATAAATAAATAGATATATAAACAGTAAATAAATAAGTAAATAAATACTCCGCCATTTCTATATCTTCCTCTGGCTTAGAAAAAATACTTATTACTCAGCCAAAACAGCCTTATGATACAAGTTAATGAACCAAGTTCCACTGAATCCTACTTAGAAATCAAATATTTATCAATACAGTGGTCTCACTTAATATCTCTCATATTATCAGGAATATGTTGATATTAAAGTATATTCCTAGTAACCCTCTGAAATTCCATCTTGGTTTCTGAATTTGAATATGTTAAATAAAGACTTTTCCTGACCACAGAAAGCTTACACATAAGACATCAACCACCAGGTGTTAAAATCTGTGTCTATATTGTATGGGGTGATAAGTTTTCTATAATGAAATGACAGGGTAGAGAAATGGAAGAGAGACAGCAGATCCCTGCTTGACTTTAACAAAGCTCTACATTCTTTACTTCATTACTCCAATATCAATTCAATGAGAAAATTATGGACTAGGCTGCCTAATTGTTAGTTGGAGGGTCATTCAGAATAAATTTCCTTCATAAGAGTAATGTTACCCAGAGGAGAAATAAAAAGTAGTGCGGTGCCATGGTGAATGCTTCAACCAATTTTTTTCTTAAGTTCATTGGTGTCCTCAGTAATTGCATAAAAAATGATGTAGATGAGTAGGTCAGTTATCAATATTCAGGTTAAGTTAAAAATTCAGCCAGATAGTGACTGCGAACACTATGTGAGACAAGGCTAGTGTTTAAAAAGAGGTAATTGCATTCCCTTCAAACAGAATCAGTGTGTGGCAAGGGTAGCAGAAAACATTCCCAACCATAGAAAGAAAAAGAATTAACAAGCTGTGCAGAGGGTAGATTCAGCACAGTGCCCACAAACCAGGCAATGGACTATGCAAGGAGAATATAGGAGACCCAGAAGTGCCTTTAAAATATAAGGCAAACTTGAAACATGGAGGTGACCATAAAAATAAAAGAGTCCTTGAGGAGGTGTCTCTATGAGAAGGCATATTTCACCTGCATACCAAATAGTTCTTTGTATATGATTCAAGATCTTATAACACTCAGAGGCCCTTGGGTTAGCCTACAGCTATATCAAGCTGTATCACATGACACCAGCTCTGCTCTTGAATCTGACAGAAACTATCATGGAAGCATTATCAGTCTTCCCAGGAACTCAGGTTGGTTGATCTTCTAGAAGAAGATAAGACAAGAGAAGCATTTCTTGCTGTGATGGTCTTTGTAACATCCTATAGAGCACAAATACTTAAGAAAAGACAATAGAGTCTAATATGGTAATTTCAGTTAGAAATATTTAAAAATTCATGTTTCCAAAGATGTTTTTGAGAGTGGGGGTACAAGAAAACAGTACCTTGGGTCTTGATCTCTATGTTGCCTAAAGTTCTTTGACAATTTAAAATTTTCACTTCAGATTTTCCAAGTAATAATCTCATTATTTTCATTTAGTCAACTTGAAGTTATATACTTAACAAGAAAAGCATTATTTATGTATATGTAAGAACATGAAGGTGTAATGGATGAAATTAAAACTGTTTCTCTTATAGAAAATACAGTGTCAAGAGTCACAGGGATGTCGCCTCCCCAAATACTGGCAATGAATTATAGAATTACAATTGTTCTGCACTTTTCTCATTTTCTTCCTCTCTTCTTTCTTGGACTTGGTTTTTTCCCTATTTATCTATTTCTCTCTAAAGCTCTGTTAATTTAACTGTGTTCAAGTAAAGAAGCAGCAGAACAAAGTAGAGTAAATGCACAGAAAAACAAATGATTGAAGGCACAACAGAACTATGACCACGTAATCTGCTACAAACTTTGTTGAAGTAAGAGTTTCATGTTTTAATACCCACAGTCTACTTCTTTCTGGATAAAATATCAGCACTCCTCTCCACTTATCATAAATGAGTTATAATCATGTTTTACATGCAAAACTTTGAATGTCCACTTTATCAACTGGGAGCTTAAACTTCAGCAATTAGGAAATGTTGTTAGTAAGTTTAAAAGCTAATTCTCTTCTCCATCCTTAACTGAAGACTGTCTACACAAAGTTATTGATATTACCAAATTTTTCTAATCCATATATACCCACATATTAATCAGATGCTATACCATTAACTATTTTTCATTATTTTAAAATATAATGAAAAACAATTTGTAAGATTATATTTTATAACAGCATTTTTTCTCCTCTCATGATCTGACTTCCACATCCCTCATTAAATGGAATCACTTTTAATAGTTAACTTTTTCAGTTTTTCCTTTTAGATTAGTTTCAATGCATTACCAAATGTACCCCATTTACATATACAAAGTCATAGTTTACTGAAAGCACTCTATTTTAGATATATTTCTGTGACTTTTTTTCATTTAACAATATATTATGTTGATATCTCTAATACAGTATATATGAATATATTTATCACCTTCTTTGGAACAGCTATGGATATTAATGTAGCCTACATGTACTATAAATTATTTAATCCTTCCCTTATTAATGAACATTTAGTACACATCTATTTTTTTCATTCTAACAACAATGACAAAATGAATAAACTTTAGCATGATTTTCTACCCATGAGTACATATTTCTTTAGCCTAATCTAAATGTGAAATTGCTCAACCATTATTATGTAGGGTTTACATTCAGTCAGAGTCTAGAACTCTATATTTCAAAAATGTGTCAATTTAAATTTCTCCCAGTACTGGAAGATAATACCTGATTCTTCACAAATAATGGATAAAATGAATTTTTCAGTATTTTGAAATAAGAGATGTATTTAATAGAACATATATTATTTTCTTTTCTTTAAATTCCATCTCTATAATTTTTTATAAAGCTTCACTTTTTCACATTGTTTACAGGCAGTTCGTTTCCTGTTGCCTTTGGTCTTTTCGTCAGTGGTTGGATATGCTTCTTCTTACTCTTTGTGTTTTATGATTGGTGCACAATGGCATATAGGTTGCATATATACTGAATAGTCTTGAGAATGGAAAAATAATACAAAAAGTGCAATGTTTACATTTTGTAAAAGACAAGTTCATGAAGAGCAGATGCTCCAACATACCCCACCCACCAGGGGGCTGAAGTTTGGTGGCACATTTAAATAACTTCAAAGTCCTTGTGTTTGTTTCACATGATGACACCTTCTTAAATGTCATAGTAAATATTCTGGAATATTTGGTTATTGAAACTTGTGAAAACATAATGATACATCTAGGATTCATCTAGATCAGCAGCCCAAGCTACCTCACAATCAACAGATATTGGAGTGAGAAAATATAAGAGAAATTTAGTGCTGTATTAGAAACCCATCATTTCCTAAGATAAGTACACATCATCTCCTTAGACAGAATCCCTTGCCTACCCAGCTACATCGATGAATACATACTGACTTTTTCCTTCTTTCAGGCAATAATGAGGAATTTTGCATGGAATTATTTGCAAACAGAATAAGCAGAAAACAAGCCAACAGCCAAACATGTTTTACAGGAGCTGATGTCACTATGGCTTCTGTAATCATGGGAATTTGCAATATTTTTAGTGTTTATCTATTCATCTGTTGATGACTTCTTGAGTTGTTTCCAGGTTTTAGTTATTACATATAAAGCTTACTATAAATATGCATGCACATTCTTTTGCAGACATATGCTAAAATTTCTCTAGAGAACATATATAAGATTAGAGTAGGAAGATCATTCGATTGATACATGTGTGCCTTATTAAGAATTCATGAAGCTGCATTGTAAAGTTGCTTAACAATTTACATTTTAACCAATAAAGTATATAAGATGTGATAGAAAATACTGGTGTAGTAATTTACTTAATTTTTAATTATAATTTGTCATTTAAATATTTAAAGACACTGTATAGAGACTCTTTAATTCATGATAGTAACAAATTGGGTCTTTTCATGAACAATCTGGCTTATTTCATGAGTTGTATTGATATCAAGAAAAATACTAAAAATTGAAATATGATATGCAATAGAAAAATAGAGTATTAAGTGGGGAAATATTTAAATCAAATATCAATATGTTGATAAAAATGTGAAGATAGAAAAATCTTTATAAGAACTATGAATACAGACAATTTACTATGAATCATATCCTCAACAAGATAATTTTAAAAAGATTTTCCTCTGGAGCCAGTGAGATGGATCTCCAGGTAAAAAGGTACCTGTTGCCAAGTTTTGGGGCCAGAGTTTCATCTCTGGGATCCACATAGGAGAAGCCAAAACCAATTCTCTGAGGCTGTCTTATGGTCTCATATCACAGCATGTATACACACACACACACACACTGACAGACACACAATAAATAAGCAAATAAATAAATAAATACATTATTAATAAGAAAGGACTTACTATGTCCAGAATTGAATTATAGGTCTCTTGGTCCTTTATATGAAACAAAATTATGAAATTACAGTGTGTAAGACATTGTGAATTTATATACACAGTTACTATATAATTCAACTTTCCCCCAAATATTTATAAAGAAAAAAGTCCTTTCAAATATTGTGCATAAATAGATGTAATAGCTTTATAAGATGAAACTGAGACTAAAACCAAGAGAAATGAGCCTTAAAATGACTCATTGTCTCTGCTTGAGGTTTGTTTCCAGGTCATAGAGGAGGAAGGGACTCTGTTGGAGGTTCATGGAGTCAGTAAATTCAGTGGACAGACTTGATACAGTCAGGACCAGGAAAGCAGTCATTTTCAGGAACAAATAGCAAAGAAAAAGACATATACATGGGAGAAAATAACAGGGATAAAGAGAGAAAACAGAGAGGATGTGTTGACTATCAACCAGTGGAGCTAAGGGAGAGCAGAATATGTGGATAAAGGGCCAAAGCTCAAGGCAGAGAATGGTCAGTCTTTCAAGTTGTCATTATTCCCTAATTGTATCTATAGATCCAACACAATAGCATTGACAATCACAGAAAACTTTTTCTGTAAAAATTAAAACTGACACTAAAATTCATATAATATACAGATCTAGAATATACAGAGGAACTTTAAAATGTAAAATAAAATTAGAGAAAAATAAAATCTGATTTCAAGTTGGTTGAGGTGGCTTCACCTTTCATCCTGGCATGTGAGAGACAGAAGCAAAAGGATTTCCAAGTCTGAGGGCATATGGTGAGTTCCAGGCTGCCCAGAACTACATAATGAAAGCTGTGTGTGTGTGTGTGTGTGTGTGTGTGTGTGTGTGTGTGTGTGTGGTTTGTGTGTGAGAGAGAGAAAGAGAAAGAGAGAGGGAGAGGGAGAGGGAGAGGGAGAGGGAGAGGGAGAGGGAGAGGGAGAGGGAGAGGGAGAGAGAGAGAGAGAGAGAGAGAGAGAACTCTCCCCTATTCCCCTATGCACAAACAACCTGGATTTCAAGATAAAAATATGACATATATATCAATGGACCATTCATATGCAAAAAATAGACCCATATAGAAATGAGTAGTTACTTCCAAACATTACTATGGAAATAAGACATTGTTTAAGAAAGCTATCCTTTCAGAAAATTATACTAGGAAAACCGGTCTTTTTAAAATTAATCGAATATATACTTCAATGTATAAAAATAATTCAAAATGAAGAAAGACAACAATATAAAACCTAAACCTGAAAAAAAAATAGAAGAAATTTTATAAGAAAATCTCTGTGATGTAAGATCATGTGGGCAAATCACCAAAAGTTCCATCCAGGAGGAACATTTTAATAAGTTAACCTTTCATCCATATTAACGCTTCTCTCCTATGTAAGACATAATGAAGACACATAAACTCCAAATCACCAAGTGGAAGACAGGATTTGCAAATCACATATCTGGCAAAGTACTTACATCTAGAATGCATAAAGAGCTCTCAAAGTCCTACAATAAGATAACAATTAGCACACAATTTTAAAAGGGTAAGAAATTTGAATAAATATTTATATGATAAAAATAAACCAATTAAGATGCTCAACGTTGTTGTTCATTAGGGAAATGCAGATTAAACCCAGCAGGACCCATTCTCATGATACATAAAAATAGGTAAATCTAAAAAGACGGACTGTTCCAAGCACTGGTGAAAGCATGATTAAAATGAAATGCTCATATTGCTCACTGGTGAATTTAAAGAGAGGAATACTGCCTTCAAGAAAAATTTAAGAGTTTCTCAGCTGGTTTAACGTTTAATGAAAAGTTACAGGTGTGTCGTATTATTATTCAACCTTCTATTCCTGGTTATGTAATCAAAAAAAAAAAAAAAAACCAAAAAAAAACAAAAAAAAACGTTTTATTGTATGAGCTGCACATGTGCTTTAATCTATAGAATCAAGAACTAAAACTAGTTTAAGAGTCTCTTAATACCTGAGTGGATAAAAATATATGACATATCAATTCAGTGGAAGACTACTTCTAGGACAAGCAATGGGAAGTATATCTCAGAATCTAGGCTCAGATTAGTGCATCACTGCACAATTTCTTTGTGTAATGGATGATGTTTTACTCAGAAACTCAAGTGGTCAAATAGTAAAGAGTAGATGTCACTGGAGTGTCCAATCTCAAGTGGGACATTTGTACCATCATTCCCTCCCTATGCTCAGACAGGTGGGAGGGGTAATGGGATATGAGGTTTGTAGAGGAGAAACCAGGAAGGGGGAATAACATTTGAAATGTAAATAACTAAAATAACTAATAAAAAAAAAAAAAGCAGAAATCTGTTGAGAATTGAAGTTCAGGGTGGTTGAGAGCTAAAGACATTCTTCTAAATGCAGTACAATGGCTGCATTTCTGAAACTGCAACAGCTACGGTTGCCTGTCCAAGATCTGAACATGGCACAAGGTCAAGATGATCATCTCCAACTTGACAAAGGAGCTATTGGCAATTAACAGCTTCTGGGAGAGGGAATGCCACTGGTGGGTCAAATCATGCTCCAGTGAAGGGTCCCACACTCAACAGTGTATAGGCAGCTTAGGTTGAACTTAATGCATTGAGAGAGAGAGAGAGAGAGAGAGAGAGAGAGAGAGAGAGAGAGAGAGAGAGAGAGAGAGAGAATATGAATTGAGATCTTTAATTTTCCTGAGTCTACCTTAGCATGTTTATATTTTGCTTTTTTGTTTATTTGCTTACTTATTACAACATAACAGCAGTTCCCCCTCCATCTCCTGCCTCTGTCTCTCCCCCTACTTTGCTTTTCCCCCAGACCTGCCCCTCTACCCATCCTCAGAAAAAAAGCAGGCCTCCAAGGGACACCAACCAAATATGGTATATCAAGATACAAAAAGACCAAGCACATATTCTCACATCAAAGCTGAAGTAGGCAACCCAATACTAGGGAATGGCTCCCAACAGCAAGTAGCCTGTACTCTGTTAGGAATCTCCTCTGAGATACATGTCTTTACTAGCTTTGAATATCTGTCTGGGGTTTTGGTTCCAGGCTTAAATTTTCTTTTGTTGAACAGGTCTTAAGACCAATTGGAAAGCTAGTGGTCACCGGCAAGTTATACATGTTATTATTGCACCATTAATAGTATTGTACCTTTCTATACACAATATATATATTCACAGAGCTGTTTAGGAATTCTGGCTTCCTCTCTTCCTTGGAAGCCTGCACAGTGCCTTCTGATATCTTGAAAGCTGGTTTTTAATTCTAGGAGGAAGCTTTCAAACTTACATAAAGAATTACAATCGAAGGAATTCTTAGAGGGAAAAATAGTTTTCCCCAAGGAAGAACACACCAATTGGTTATCCAACACCAAATGGTTATTCAATATCAAATGATTATCCCTAAAAGCATACATACAAGGACCATTATACAGAGTGAGAAGGAGTGTGTGTGTGTGTGTGTGTGTGTGTATGTAGATATAACAATAATAAATGAAAAACAGGCCATGAATTTGAAAGAAAGCAAAGTGGGATTATATGAGATGACTTGAAGGGAAAATGTTGTATTTATATTTTAAAATACACATTATAAAATGATTCTAGCATATGCATCTTTGGCACATACATATAAATCATAGGTAAGTGTTATTAATAAAGAAAACTTAATTGATGAGAAGAAAGAATTCAAAACTCATTATAAAAATATATATATTAATATTTTCAGATCCAAATGAAGAAAATGGACAATAGAAACTGTGACGATAGAAATTGTGAGCTAATTAATATACACATATATTGGTTTTTTATTTTTTAATTATTATTATTCTTTAATCGTTTTTTACAGTTCAGTTGTTTTCCCCTTCCTAGATTGCCTTCCAACTGTTACTCATCCTATTTCTCCTCCCCTCACCCTGGTATCCAAGATGGTGTCCCCACCTCCCCACCCTGACCCCATCAGACCTCCCCACTGCATAGGGCCTTAAGTCTCTCGAGAGTTAGGTGTATGTTCTCTCACTGAGGCAAGACCAGGGAGTCCTCTCCTCGGCTGTATATGTGTTGGGGGCCTCATATCATCTAGTGTGTGCTGCCTGGTTGGTAGCTCAGTGTCTGAGATATCTAGGGTTCCAAGTTAGGAGAGATTGCTGCTCTTCCTATGGGATTACCTTCTTCCTCAGCTTCTTCCGTATTTTCCCCAATTCAACCACAGGAGTCCCCAGCTTCTGTTCATTGGTTGGGTTTAAGTATCTGCATCTGAATCCTTCAGCTCTGTGAGAGGCCCAACAAGCCATGCTAGGCTCCTATTTGTAAGTACACCATAGCACCAGTAATAGTGTCAGGCCTTGAAGCCTCCCCTTGTTCTGGGTTCCAGATCCAAATGAAGAAAATGGACAATAGAAACATTTTATATGGGTAACTGTAAAAACTGTTACCTAATTAATATACATGTATTTTATGAAGTATAAACTCTTTTAAAATTTGAAAAAGGACACGAAGTTTAGTAGGTACAGAGAAGTATAATCTGGCAGTAGTTACAAAAAGACGTGGGGGGTGAATATGAACAAAATACCCAAAATACTTCATGTGAAAGCCTTAGAGAAGTATATGGGCAGCATAGATTTGAGTTGATGTGTTGAATTTTAAAAAGACACATTGGGAACCATCATGAATACAAGGAACTATTTTATATGCCGTGTGGAATAAGTCAAATAAAATCAAGTAATGCCAAATTATTCAAGACTCATCTAGCATTGAGAAATAATGCACATCATCAGAAAAAGCAGTGATCAGCAATTTTCATTGTATCCACAGATTCATCAATTCTATATAAAATACTAGATAGGGAAATAAAGAATACTTATTTAAAAGGCAGTGCATATTCTGTAGACCGCTAATATCAGTGATAGGCTTTCCAGTGGACATTCAAAATCAATGCGCTCAATGGCATAAAGCAATGAGAAAACATGCAATCTATTTGCAGATTCTGGAATGTACACAAAAGTTTGAAGCCTACTTGTACTTTAAATTAGGTCCTATAAAACTCTGAAACAACCAGAATAGGATGACATTTCGATTGTATGAGAAACATATCAGCAAACATTCTCCAATCAGTGTGTGAGCTTTCTCTCTGAAACTAAAATAAGTTTGCTCATTATTATTCCTTTTGTTAAATATTGCACTAGAAGATTACTTGGTGCAAGGGAACACGATAAATAAATAAATAATTATAAAGAGTAGAAAGAAAAGAGATGCTCTTATTCTCAAATACAAGGTGAGTCATATTTCTGTACCTAGAAAAATTAATAATCATGCCAGTTATAATCATAAATTAATTGAATTAACAAACTGAGAGAATACTCCTGAAGAGTATTCTGTTCTTATAGGTCATGAACAAAGAGTGGCAAATGAAGCCTAAAATTCTTCATCTCTATGTCATAAAATAATATATGTAGTAATTCTGGGTGTGATGAGGAATATGTGTAATATCCTTGAGTCTAGATGCTTAAGACTAGCTCACAAAAAAAAATGTACGGCCTCTTCTCAAAGAATATATATATATAATATAATATATATATATATACATGTATATATATATATACTATATATGTATGTATATGTATATAATTTGATATAATTGTAAACAAAATATAGAATACATACATAGTAAAACTATGCAATATTATTGGAATTAAGAAAGGCCTACATGTGGAAATATATTATGTCCAACATTTAAAAGCACAAGTTTTAAAGACAAGAATTTCACTATTGTAAGTGCTTTATGTGTAAGGGTTTTATTATAAGCTGTTTCTGCTTGTGATAAAGAAACAGGTTATTCTTATTTAGCATCATAACTTACTCTAAAGACCCAGTAGTTAACTTGGCATTCTCTTCATTATCATTTAGTAATTAAATTAATATAAATCAATTCAATCCATTTTGAGCTCTTCAAATTTCCAAATGAGATTCTCCAACTCACACGAAAACATATATTGCAACTTCAAATTTTTTTGAACATTTAAATTGTTGGAATTGATTTTTCTCTCCATGGAAAAGATATTTTGCTTTCTGTGATGTGATTAAGAATGGTTTTGTCATTTTTAGTATATGGTATATACTATTTTATATTTGTAAACATTTTTTTTTATTAAAATAAACACTAGACTGTTAATGTATCAAATAACCTAGCCACACAAAACAAGAGCTCACACACAATAGATAGCATATTAGCTTCTTCTTTGCCATCCAGGAATAGTTTTGATACAGGACACGTGTGCTTATACAATTATAGGATGACCTAGGAGTCAAACTCTAAGCTGACATTCCAGGAATTATATCCTCAGAGACATCTGGAAACTGTCCTGCCAAGAAAATAAATACCTTATCCAGAAACACAGTGATAGTATAGTGAAAGGCCAGGAAGTGCTGCTTCTGAGAATTCACTATAGCTACACCTAGGCACCAGCAAGCTCCTGTGAAGAATCCTGCTTCAGGGTCAATTGCTTTAGTCTACAACAATGATGCTCTGCGGGGAATTCCAAACAATGACAAACTCTGAAGGGCCTGACCTCTGGGAAAGACTGTGATTGACACAACTGAAATCCAAATGCTTTGCCAGTGCTCATGGCTGCCAACAACAGATGCCTGTCCTTTGCCCCAATTTCAGTTCCTAGGCTCTTTATCTACTTAAAGAAGCAAGATAACCTATGTAGCACAAGCAGAAAGAGGATCAGAATTTCCACCTCCTAGCATCTAACACATTCTGCTAAAATGTTTAGAAGCGGTAAAACAACTGCAATAAGAAAATGGGAAGGGGTATTGAATGGTTTAATCAGTGATAAGTAGATATAAGGCAAAGGAGGGGTTGGTCTGGAGATTGACTAAAGCAACAGGATATGAGATATCACATAGAAAATAACTACTTTGTAAGGTATATATTGAAAATTTTTAATGGAGGTACCCTGAATAGATAGATAACACTGCTCCCAGAAAACACATGTTATTAAATGAAAATCTTAGTGGTAATATTTTCCTATGTTGGTCAAGGAGACTACCTCCGAAATACACAGGCTATTGTCATTGTCTCCCTTGCTCACAAGAATTAGGTCACAAGACCCTCTTATTAAAGACATGATACATTCTTTTGATACAAATGTATACATATATATATATATATATATATATATGTATACATTTGTATATATATGTGTATATATATATATATATATATGAATCAAACTAGAACTGAGCCAGAAGAGTCTTTCCCATTAGCTAGATTTTATAGTGCTAATAGTTTCCAAATACAGGCCACTGGAGAAAAAAAAGGTATAAAGATTCTTACCCAGTAGTGAATCCTGCATGCTAAAATATTGATCTGCTATGAAAAATGTGCCCACTGGTGAAATAGTGGCTTGAATGTTGTATGGGAACCAACCACTTTTGTGGTTTTTTTTTCTTTTTCTTTTAGGATCTGAGGCCCATTCCACAGAAGAAGATTTATGCCTACCACTATACACATGTTCAAAGGTCCATGGCTGGAAAGTCATAGGCCTTACAGGTTAATCTATTACTATTGTTTTGTTAATTAGAAATGTGGTCACAATGCCAACTAAATATTTATGCTGATACCCATAGATTTGCACTGCTCTCACCCAAAGTCAGGAAATACTGTTTTTGCAAGAGTTCCAGAAAAATTATATTGAATCAGATCCTGATCAGGATGGGGTCTGGATATGATCAAAACTCATCATATATGGATGTATGCTCATATCACATTGTCAAATAATAAAGAAAGAAATTTTTAAGCTTAAAATAGAGTCTGCAGTGATGGCACAGCTGTTAAGAGAATTGTAGCTCTTACTGATAATCCAAGTTCAGTGCCCAGAACCAATGTTGGCTGCCTCCTAATCTCTCAATATAATGTAACTCAAGTTCCGGGGAATCAGACTTCTTCTCGTCTATGGAGACACTGTACTCATGCTGACTCAACCCTAAATATGCAGACATGCATATAATTTTAAAAATGAAAAATCATTCTTAAGTTTAAAATCATGGTTTGGAAGCCAAACTTCACCATTCTTTATACACTTTTTAGTTTTCTCTTTAACACTGTTCTTAAATTGTTCACACTATGATATCTCTATAAATCCTGATTGTAATTTAAAGTTTTCCCGTAATTATTAATTATTTTAAAATAAGATACAATGATATCACTTCCTTCTTTTCCTTCCTATCTAACCCTTCCTATCTATCCCTCCAATCTAACCTCTCTTGAGCCCCTGCTATGTGTCATCCACTTTCAAGTTGATAGACTCTTCTTTCATTATATGTTTGGGTGTGTATGCATGTGAGTGTGTCTATGTGTACATACATATGTAGACTTCCGTTAAATCCTCTTTTTCAATTATTCTATTTCATATTTACTGAGACAGGTTTTTCTTTATTTCCCTTAAAAAAAACTATCAATTAAATTTTACCAAATAAATTTCTAATGTAGTCAAGATGATTAAATTTTAATTCTTAGTTAGTAATGCAATAAATTTCACTGGTCATTTTTTCACAGTGAGCAATTCTTACTATCCTTTCTATTTATTTTTATAATGTTCTGTGCTCCACTCACCATGCCCTGTATTAGGCCATAATCTCATTACTTTTACTGTCCCACCACAGTGGCTTCCTAATTAATTTCTTGTCATAGATATTTGGCTTCTACAATGCAGTTATACATTTTACACTTAAAACAGACAAATTTCCTCTTTGGATAGACCCACTTTAGTTTCAATGCCCTTCTGTGACTTTATGACCTTCAGAGGAAGATTAGCACAAAGCATCTAATTATCCTCCAAACTGTAATTGCGTCAACAACCCTCTCATTACTATTATCACAAAAATTTATTATGCTATTATGTCATAACAAGCTACCAGAGAGTGCACAAAACTTCTCAAATTTGTTTTTGTCTCAGAGATTTTCTTTTATATCAGCATTTCTCAAGTATGTTCTAGTGATCACAGGACCTGAGAGATGCTTTGGGAAATCATAGCTTTGGCATTAAAACAAGTTATAAGATGCTACTTGGCTGTGCTGATTTTAAAGTTCTTATTAGATTAAGAATTAAACATACTGTGAGAAAACATATAATAAATACAACAAAAGCTATCTTTTAAGGGCTAGAGAAATTGGCTCTGCTGGGCAGTGGTGGCGCACGCCTTTAATCCCAGCACTTGGGAGGCAGAGGCAGGCGGATTTCCGAGTTCGAGGCCAACCTGGTCTACCAAGTGAGTTCCAGGACAGCCAAGCCAAGGCTATACAGAGAAACCCTTTCTCTAAAAACAAAAAAAAAAAAAAAAAAAAAAAAAAAAAGAGCATTTGCTGCTCTTTCAAAGATTGTGAGTTCAGTACCTACCACACCTATAGTGGCTCACAACTCCAGGGATGCTGAGGCGCTCTTCTGATTTCCAAAGGCACCAGGCCTGCCTGCATGTGTTGCACAAACACATGCGCAGCAAAATACTCATCCTCCTAAAATAAATAAATCTTAAAAAATTAACACTCTGACCAGTAAGGTACAATGTTTCAAAAAACAAAATCAAAACACTACAGGTTAACTAGTCTGATTAGGATATAGAATTCACAGAGGCTAATGGAACAGAACAGTCAGCTGTGGTCAAGTGAAGATCACTATAGGGCCGTGAAAGGGGTCTTGGTTTTGGTCGGAGCACTGGCTGGAAAGCCCAGAGACCCATCAGATATCCATTGCCTGTAAGGGATGGGCATCTATTCCACCGTGCTCCCAGAATACAGGCACCTAACACGTGGCATGGAACTCCATTGACCTACACTGTTCAGTCACGTTCAGGGCAATGCAATCCTGCCCAAAGAGCACAGGTAGAGGGAGTGACTACAGGCCTCAAGCCCTAGAGAGATTTACATACTAATGAGATGCCTGAAGGCCAGGGGGTGGAATCAATTAAACATTCCTCCCCAGCCCCTTCCCCCTCTCTCCCTCCCTGTTTAACTCAGGTCTGCCCTGAGTTTGGGGGGTTGGGGGGGAGGTGCTCACATCCAGATTCAACCATCATCATCCCAATAAAGCCATTTTGGAAACCCAAGGACTTTCTCGCATCATTGGGGCCAGGTCGTGAGCCACTGTAGCTACTGTAACCACTGTAGCCACAGCCACTGTGCCTAACTTCTCATCTGAGGGAACTTTCAGTGCTCCCAGCCACCCTACCCACAGATCACCTTTGTAGACTCTGATAACACATGTGAACTTGGTTCCAAAAGTACATGGAACTGTTCAGGAACACAAAGAGGGACGCCTCTCATTGCCTGCCTAAGCACTACCAGATAAAATAAAGCATGTTTAGTTGGTAGGAGCTAGGATCTCAAGGGAGCAGAGATTTAATATACAAGGACTTTGCAGACTCCAAAGATCTTTCTTTGTTTTGTTATTGCATATAAAAAATGAAGATATATCAGGGAATATAAGATAAATGCAATGCTAATGTTTTAGCATCTTGTGTATTTCTGAAAGTAATTTTGTTAATTTAAGCACATAAAAATGTATTAGGTCTAATTGGTTTGTTCATAAAATCTTCATGTATTATATATTAAATTTTAAAGTATAGTTTACTCAATTACAAATTTACCAGGAAAAAATTTTTCTTAAAGTGTGGTAAATTAAACTAGAAGATGCTAACTGCTAGAAATGTATTCCAATTCACGTCAATTTATAAGAAACAGGCAAATTCACAAAACAGAAGAAATCATCAATATTAAATTATGACAAAGAAGTTATATTTTCTTGGATCAGTGTCTTCCAGTATAATGTCAAATATATACAGAAAGTATTCATTTTCAGTAAAAGAGCACATAAACAAAAGAGAGAAAAGATTTATCATTATTTTTGCTATGTCAGAATTTGGTTATTATCTACCTCTGAGCCATCACACTCGACAGATTCTGCTTTATCTAATGCTTTTTTTTTGTTTGTTTGCTTTTAGAAAAAAAAACTGAAAAATTCTTACTGTAGGAAAATAATTCTGGAGACAAATATCTGAGTTGTGGGAACACAGTGCATTTCATTTAAACCAGATCTCTGGGGTACTTTCTGATATGAACCAGACCCACCATAAAGAGGCTTAATACACACACATACAGTGAAAGAGAAGGAAGGGAGAGGGAAGGTGAGAAGGAGGGAAAGATGTTGGGAGGGAGGGAGGGAGGGAGGGAGGGAGCAAGAGAGAGAGAGAGAGAGAGAGAGAGAGAGAGAGAGAGAGAGAGAGAGAGAGAGAGAGAGAGAGAATGCTAGGAATATGAGAGAAGAAAGAAACTCCTAGATAAAATAGCTCACAGAAAAAGTGCTTTCCAGGAAGATGTAACACTGAGGAAAGATACACCAGAAAAAGAAGACAAAACTAGAGATGAGAGTTAAACACCCACCCTGCTCAGCCCCCTATATGTTCTGTGTGTTATCTGACCATCATAATCAATAGAACATGAAACATTGTAGCAGGTGTCTGGGAGAAGGAATTTGAGTATTAGAATTGTGTTATGCTAGAACAAAAGCATCCTAGTGAACAGACTCTCCTCGTCCAAGGAAGTGTTCATTGACACATATACAGTTTTTCTAAATCAATGCTGACATATTTTTAAAATATTCATGTTCATAATGTTCTCCAAATGAATAAAGCTGTGTAAACTATGGTCCTACCTTGGTGAAACACAAGCTGTTTCCAGAGCTAACATAAATCAAATAATCCAATCACAAGAGCCTTAGTGTGATCTCTCTGCTACTGCACACCAGTTTTATAAATTTCCCGCTTCTTTTCTCTTTCCTCTCCCCTGGAAATAGTCCCATATACCTCTCCACACTCTCCTTCAAAATCATGGCTTCTGTTTTCATCAATTGCTATTATGTGCATGTATATGCATATGGCTATGGGTATTTGTATATGTATTATGCATCTATATGTGTGTATTTGTTTCTAAGTACATATTTATATCTATATGTGTGTATTTGTTTCTAAGTACATATTTCTGAATATAACCTGTGAAGTCCACACAATGCTACTTGTATATATGTTTTCAGAAGCGACCATTTGGCATTTGACAACCCATCAATGACCTCCTCCCTAGAAAGGACCAACCCCCCCCCCAGCTTTACTTGATTGCCTGTATTTTTATTTGTAGGATTGAAGCTTTTGTGGGCTTTTCCCCAATTAGAAACCACTTTGTCTTTCATGTTGTACTTATTTAGTGACTGCATCTTATCTAGGGAGGAGCATCTCTCATTGGCTCCAAATATATATATATATATATATATATATATATATATATATATATATATATATTTATTTATATATATATATATTATATATAATATATATATATATTCATTTTAATATATATATATAAAATGAACAATTTCACCTCAACCTTGAAACAAGGCCTAAAAGGGACCTCTGGTGGCCAGAGAGATTTCTTAGTACATAAAAACACTTGATGCAAAAACCTGGTGACCCGAGTTCTACATCAGGAATCACATGGCAGAAGGAAAGTGTCAATACGTGTTTATGCAGGGGCATATGTCAGCACACACAAACACACAAAATAAATTTAGACAGACAAATGTATCTAAAAGAAAAAAAGAAAGGAAAAAAGCCCCTGTGTATAAAAGAATAAACCTTATTATACAAGCCTGTTTCTGCCTTTTTCTCAGGTAAGAAGACAATTTCTACTTCTCTCCCAGCCCTCTCTACCTCCTTGTCCCACATCAGACCTCCACCTACTCTTGCATCCACTCCAATGTATACTTTATTTCCCCTTCTAAGTGATATTCAGGCATCTTCTCTTGGGTCTTGTTACTTAGCTTCTTTGGGTCTGTAGATTGTAGTATGGTTATCCTGCACTTTATGTCTTATCTTCACTTATAAGTGAGTGTGTCTTTCTGGGTCTGGGTTACCTCACTCACCATCATCTGTTTGTCTGCAAATTTCATGTTCTCCTTGTTTTTAATAGCTGAGTAGTTTTCCATTGTGTAAATCAGTTGGGGGGGGGCATCTTTGAGACAAGCCAGAGACCTGGGACTGGGGCGGCTCCCTAGAGTCTGAGGCAGTGACCCTAGCTGAGACTCCTAGCATCAGGGGATATGAAACCTGAAGTAGCCACCTCCTGTAGTAAAACAGGGCTTCCAGTGAAGGGAGGATGATACCAACATATTCACAAAACCTTCAACCCCAAATGTGTACTGTCTACAAGATGTACAGAGATAAAGTTAGAGCAGAGACTGAGGGAATGGCCAACCAATGACTGGCCCAATTGGAGTCCCATCCCATGGGAGCCAACTTCTCTCATATATTTTACTCAGAAACATCTCTTCTGAGAGACTCCATCTAGCATTAGGTGAAAACAGATCAAACATCAGGTGGAGCTTGGGTGAGCTTTATTGAAGAGTTGTGGGAAGGATTGAGGAAGCTTGAGGAGTTAAGGACTCCACAAGAAGATCCATAGAGTCAACTAACTAACCTGGGCCCATGCCAACTAAAGAGTATGCAGGGGCTGGAAGTAGGCCCCCTACATACATATCAGATGTGCAAGCTTGGTCTTTATGGGAGTCCCCTAACAATTAAAAGGGTGTCTCTGATTCTGTTGCCTGACTTTGGATGCCTTTCCCCTAACTAGACTTCCTTGTCTGACTTTACTGAGACAGAATGCATTTAAACCTGCTGGGACTTCATGAGTCCAGATTGGTTAGTACTCTTTGGGGCCTCCCCTTTTCTGAGGAGGGTGGGCTGTGATCATAATGTAAGGTGAATAAGCAAATAAATGAATGTAAAGAGCATGAGAGAGAGAGAGATGCATACATACATACATACATACATACATGCATACAGGCAATTTCTGAAAGATCATACCTCAGTCTAAGGTTTTGTTGGTCAGGGAACCTTAGGTTAGGCTGGATAGTCTAAGAATGTGACTTAGGGTACA